>NW_022631827.1:0-19800 GCF_010015895.1 Lontra canadensis
TGGAGATTCCTCAAGAAATTAAAAATAGAGCTTCCCTATGACCCTGCCATTGCACTACTGGGTATTTACCCCAAAGATACAGATGTAGTGAATAGAAGGGCCATCTGTACCCCAATGTTTATAGCAGCAATGGCCACGGTCACCAAACTGTGTAAAGAACCAAGATGCCCTTCAACGGATGAATGGATAAGGAAGATGAGGTCCATATACACTATGGAGTATTATGCCTCCATCAGAAAGGATGAATACCCAACTTTTGTAGCAACATGGACGGGACTGGAAGAGATTATGCTGAGTGAAATAAGTCAGGCAGAGAGAGTCGATTATCATATGGTTTCACTTATTTGTGGAGCATAACAAATAGCTTTTTTAATTCATTTTTGTAATTTAATGGAAAGCTGTCCTAACAGATCTGTTAAGCAGAACAGATAGATTCCAACAGCTGTCCCCTCTTTTTCTTAAAAGGTCATTATTGTTGGACCAAGTTGCCATCATTCCACAGTCAAATGGATGGTGCCTGCCTTCCTGCTTATAAATACGAAAGAGCAGGAGTCAGTAAACTATAACCAATGGAACAAATCTGGCCCGCTGTCTGTTTTTGTATGGCCAATGGACTAATAATTCTGACATTTTTAACTTAAATGTTAAAATCAATATGTAAGAATAACATTCTGTGACACATGAAAGTTACATGAAATCCAAATTTCAGTGGACATAAATAACACTTTATTGGAATACAGCCATGTGCATTCAGTTAGATAATGTCTGTAGCTGCTTTCACACAACAGCAAAGGTGAGTAGTTATGACAGAGACTACGTGGCCTGCAAGCCAAAAAAAATTTTTAAGATTTTTATTCACTTATTTGAGAGACAGGAAGAGCACAGAGGGAGAGTGAGAGGGAAAAGAAGACTCCCTGCTAAGTAGAGAGTCCGACATGGGGCTTGATCCCAGGACTCTGGGATCATGACCTGAGCCTAAGGCAGACTCTTAACTGACTGAGCCACCCAGATGCCCCTACAACCCAAAATTTTTAAGACAAAATTTGCTGGCCCTTGGTGTAAAGCATTACAGAAATGGTTCTGTCTCCACTGAAATGCTGGCTAGTGTGGGTATAGTTCAAATATGTACACCTCCAGTGAGATTAGCACAGAGAAGGGCACATTCTGCAACCCCTCTGCTTGTTGAACCCTATATTATATCTGAAGTCCTATGTGTTCACCTCCTTTGCACAACAGTATATGTTGGGGGAGGGGGCATGTGTGTATGAGAGACAAAGTATGTATGTGTGTGTGTCTGATTAACAGAATCATGAGATGAAGTTAGAAATATTAAGCAGGGTCAAATCAAAGACCCTGGTGTGGAGATTTTATTTACTGCAAGTGCTTTGGGAAGTTAATTGAAATCTGCATGCAAGAACAAGGACAGATCTGATTTTCCTTTTTTAAATAGTCACTCTGGCTGTGTCATGGATAGCAGGTTGTAGAGGGGAAGGGTGGAAGCAGGAAGCGGTCAGAGCAGCATCACAGCGGTCCAGCAGAGAAAAAATGACAGCTTAAGCCACAGAGAAGTAGGTGGACCAGAGACTTATTTTGGAGACAAGTGAACAGAAATTGTTGACGAATGAGATGTGAGGGTAAGAGAAAGGGAAGAAATACCATACTGAAATAAGTTCTATGGCAGGGAGGGGGCAGAATTCTTAAACATTTAATCCAAGGGCCAATTATTAGACTGTTTAGCAGATGTTTACTCCTAAAATGGAATTTCACAAATACCAGCAAAACAATCCTGGTCAAAAATACTAATCATTATTAGTAACCTTTGTTTTTAATTGCTCATAATTAAGTTACCTTCCTCTGAATTAGCGCTAGACTTACAGACTTAATCTTTTTTTAGAATCCATCAAGGACTTTACACATAGCAAAATCTTTCCCATGTCCCTGTTTTAATTCTTTAGCAATCAGCAGGCTCATGTGACTCCAATGTAACTTTGAAAACACTGCAGGGCATGCTGCAAAAAAAGGCTAAATGCTTAACATCCTTAATCATGAATGAAGCTGGGACAGAGTGACTTTAAAAAAATACATTCTTCTGTTGTCTGCTTCCAACTACCCTTTATAAAAGATAAATGTGTGGTCTCAGAAATTTATTAGGCCCCTAGACAAATGAGTTTAAAAGCAGAAAAGGAAAAGACGTCTAGGAAATGGAAGTTCATAGTGCAGGTACCAAAAGAATCTAGCTCACTTTTCCTCCACCAAGACCAGGGTCCATTAAACCCTATTCCAGTTTATACATGCTAAATAGAGTCAGGCAGATCTGTGGAGATTTTATCAGCCCCAAGAATCCCCCACACTATCAGAATCAGGAGATCCTTAGTTTCAAATGACCCAGAAGGGTTTTAAAAGTTATGCTGTAACTGTTCCAGTCTTACTCCACCTTACCCACCTTTACACAACTGTTCTTCCTCCAGTGTAACTCTTTAAGCCCCCAAACCTAATACTTGAGATGGAGTATCAGCTGGTTGCTGTCACCTTTTGCTCTTGGTCCTACAGTTTTCTCAGAAATTGATTACTCACAATAAGAAATTATTAGACTCCCTGGATACCTGTGCCAATTTTCAAAAAGCAAAATATGGACTTAACATAAAATGAGGGGTGGGGGGCACATATTTTCTGTTGCTTATTTTTTTTTCTGTTGCTTATTTACACATTTATTTACAGAGGGTTCTAATCGATTCCAAGGCCCGAGTACAAAATTGCTTAACAAAGTTATTCTAACTCATTTAGAACAAAAGAAAAGCATTGTTGTAATATTCAATCTTTAAAAGCCACTCTGCCTTGAGATCATCCTAAGGAGTTACTGAGGGATGGAGTAAAGTTTTAGCTTTGCATCCCCTACAAATCCACCACTATTTAGAATTCCATATTATTAATAATTACCATAGTATATATTGTTGGAATAGAATTATATTTATAACTATAAACTAGGAAAATTCATATCTCTTTTTTAGGTAAGCACAGACCTGTTTCTACATGGCCCATTAATAATTCTCTCACCTCGGTCAACCATGGATGGCTACAATTGCCATTTTAACACAACAGAAACTAAAGATAAATCTCTCCAATTGGCTTGACTGTTTTACATATAAAATTGGTGTGTAATATTATCAAATTAAGGTAATCATTTAGTTTTAAATAAGGCCAATTTCAAAAATCATGTAAAAGAAGTCATTCAAAAAAGTTCCAAGTTTGTTACATAATAAAAAGTTTGATGCAATTTCTGTCACAACCGCAAATGATGTCACCACTTCTGAAAATGGAAAAAATTCCACTTTTGTGAGAATAGGTAGGTAGACAGAAACTCTATTAAATATAAGGTCTAATCTAATCTTTTTTTTTTATTTTATTTTTTATAAACATATATTTTTATCCCCAGGGGTACAGGACTGTGAATCGCCAGGTTTACACACTTCACAGCACTCACCATAGCACATACCCTCCCCAATGTCCATAAGTGGGGTCTAATCTAATCTTAAAACACCTCTACAACACTCTCCTTCAAGACCTTATCAATTCTAACCAGAGTTATCTTGAGTCCACAGCCAAAATGTCAATGAGAATAAAAAGTAACCCAGGTCAATATATTGTTTTCTAAGAAAAAAAGTAACTATAAACATATAGTTCTCTATTTTCTTTCCCAAGATGTTTTAAATAAACTCTGGGTCCCCATCTGTCTTTACATTGTCATTCAATAATTTGATGGCCTTTTTACAGTTCCCAGACACATGATAATCTCCAACAGCTCCAGCACCATCACTGGCTTCATCCTTCTGGGCTTCCCTTGCCCCAGGCAAGGGCAGATCCTCCTCTTTCTGCTCTTCACCCTTCTCTACCTCCTGACCCTCATGGGCAATGGGTCTATCATCTGTGCCGTGCGTTGGGATCAGAGACTCCATACTCCCATGTACATCTTGCTCGCCAACTTCTCCTTCCTAGAGATCTGCTATGTCACCTCCACTGTCCCCAATATGTTAGCCAACTTCCTCTCTGACACCAAGGTCATCTCCTTCTCTGGATGCTTTCTCCAGTTCTACTTTTTCTTCTCCTTGGGATCTACAGAATGCTTTTTCTTGGCTATTATGGCATTTGATCGGTACCTTGCCATCTGCCAACCTCTACACTATCCAACCATGATGACAAGAGGTCTCTGCACCAATCTTGTGGTCACTTGCTGGATACTTGGTTTCTTCTGGTTCTTGATTCCCATCGTCATCATCTCCCAAATGTTGTTCTGCGGATCCAGGATCATTGACCACTTTTTATGTGATCCAGGTCCTCTTCTAGCACTCATGTGCAAAAAAGCTCCTGTGATAGAGCTTGTCTTCTCCACTTTAAGTCCTCTGCCCCTCGTCATTCCCTTTCTCTTCATCACAGGGTCCTATGCTCTGGTCCTAAGAGCAGTACTGAAAGTCCCTTCAGCAGCTGGGAAAAGAAAGGCTTTCTCCACCTGTGGGTCTCATCTAGCTGTGGTTTCACTGTTCTATGGCTCAGTACTTGTCATGTATGGAAGCCCAACATCTGAGCATGAAGCTGGAACACAAAAGATTGTGACTCTGTTTTATTCTGTTGTGACCCCCCTCCTTAATCCTGTGATATATAGTCTTAGGAACAAAGATATGAAAAATGCCCTGCAGAAACTTCTGGGAATATAAAAAGTGTTAATCAAAATGGCTCTTGAGAAATTAGAGCTCAATATTACATTTAACTTATTTATAAAAATTGTATTTAACTTATTTTCAGGTTTAAAAAGTTAGTTTCTTTTTTAATTTGAGTATAACTGACACACAATATTACACTACTTTCAGGTATAAAATTTAGCAATTTGACCAGCTTACACATTATGCTACATTCATCACTATATAGCTACCATCTGTCTCATTATATAGCTATTACATTATCATTGATTGCATTCCTTATGCTCTGGTTTTTTATGCATGTGACTTAATACATAATTGGAAACCTGTATGTCCCCTTCCTCTTCACCCATTCTGCTCAACCCACACTGCTCCCCACTGGCAGACATTAGTTTGTTCTCTATATTTATAAGTTTGGTTCTTCTTTTTATTTATTCATTTTTTAAATACCATTTACAAGTGGAATCCTATGGCATTTTGTCTTTCTCTGACATATTTCACTTAGCAAAATACCCTCCAGGTCCATCCATGTGGTCTCAGAGGGCAAGCTCTCACCCTTTTCTGTGGCTGTGCAATATTCCATTGTGCATATTTTCCTTATCCATTTGTCTGTGGCTGGTCACTGTGTTGCTTCCGTGTGTTAGTTGTTGTAAATAATGCTGCAATAAACACAGGGATGTGCATATCTTTTTGAGTTAGTGTTTTTGTTTCCCCTGGTTAAATATCCAGTAGTGGAATTACTGGATCATATGGTATTTCTATTTTTAATTTTTTGAGGAACCTCCATACTCTTTTCCACAGTGGGTGCACCACTTTGCATTCCTGCCAACAGTGCATGAGGGTTCCTTTTCCTTCACAACCTTGCCAACACTTCTTGTTTCTTGTGTTTTTTATTTTAGCCATTCTAACAGATGTAAGGTGATATCTCATTGTGGATTTTTACTTACACTGATCTTAATGATTAGAGATGTTGAAAATTTAAAAAATAATTTAAAAAACTACTTTTTTCCGAAAATTATTCACCATAGTACTGACCAAAAACCTTAAGAATGTGTCTGTTGTTTACTTCTTACCCTGGTTCTTGATCATTTGTCCTGTTTGTTACCATGCAATTTTTTAAATTGAAGCTAAATATTTTATTTCAAAACTTGTGAAGACAGCAGGTATAGTAAATCAACAAAAGTTAAGTTTTCTTGTAGCAGTAAAGAAAGTGGAGGCAGATCATTTTATTTCATTTAAGGACTATAATTTAAGTATAAAAATGGCCTAGGTTAGTTTTGCCTTTATTCCTGAAATGTATACTCCAAGAATAGTCCTCTGAATCTCATCTGCAAGGCTGGACTGTTTTCAGGGTCCCCCCAATTTAGTGCACCCTAGTTTCCTAATTCTGCACTCCTTGAACGCCATGTTCCTGAAAGCTCTGCTCAGCTCTTTAGACTCCCAGTTTTGCTTTCTGCTAGATTTCTTGAAATCTCATCTTGCACATTAATGGACTATAAATCAACAAATGCCTGAAAGGGATATTGCATTATATTTTGAGCCTCACTTCTCTGTGGTTCTCCTCTCTCCAGGATTTGTTGCTCAAACTCCAGCTTCTCTAGCGGCCACAAACACCAAAGCCTTTATATTCTCCTATCAGTGATACTACTGCTTTCTGCTGAGACTTTATTCTTCCTTTCTCCCATTCTTTCCCACATGCCTCCATATCCCCATATTGCCCACACCCAGTGAACTGTCAAACATCCTCAGGAAAACAGCACTCAAGGTGAATGTAGAACTCCTTTCCTTGTCCCTCCCTTCTTGGAACTGTAACCCCTGAAATCACCTGTGCTGACCATCTTCCACAGCCTTCAAATGATGCTGTTAGGTATTCTGTCCAGATTCTATGGTTACTTCTGGTGGAAAGGTTAGTTTAATACAAGCTGCTTAGTCAGGACAAAACCAGAAATTCTTTTCTATTATTTCTGGTGCATCTAAATTCCACATAGTCTCACTTCCTTCACTTTCCTAAGATGACCCTATAGCAAAACCATGCAAAAATGCAGAGACAAATCAGAGACAAGTGGATATAGGGACTGGCATAAACACAAGTTTGGGATACAGACCTGCTTTTTTTCTTATTGCAAGCAGCTCCAGATTCCCAAGGAGAAGTCAGGGCGGGGTAGTCCTGCTTACATTAAAATAAGTGGTAAAATTGGAGAGGGAGACAAACCATGAGAGACTGTGGACTCTGAGAGACAAACTGAGGGTTTGGCGGCAGGAGGTGAGCCGGGTGATAGGTATTGTGGATGGCCTGAATTGCATGGAGCACTGGGTGTGGTGCATAAACAATGAATTTTGGGACACTGAAAAAAATTAAATTAAATTAAATTTAAAAAAATAATAAATGAGCGGTAATGCCAGAACCACAGAGAACAGATTCAGGCTTTTTTTTTTTTTTCTTTCCCTGTATAGGAGGCACTCAGCAATTGTAGATCAGTAAGTACATTTACCCAGGAGTTATATTAGTCACTTGGGCTAGTTCTCCTTGAACTCCCTCCTAGGTCTTAAATGAAAGGTCATCTTAATATTGAATATGTCAAAGACCTGATCTGCAAATGAAGAAAATAAAGGTTGGGAATCAGGAGTGGCATGTTGATGTTTAATGGTAAAACACAAAAATTTTCTATCCACCACCCATTTCACTAGCCCAAGTTGCTTTGTTGCTACAAACTAATACTGTATTTCTATCTTTAGTACATTTCAATTATTTTCCCATCAATAATTTAGTAAGTCTCAATCATCTGGCAGTTAAACAATATTTGTTTCCTTAATGTACATAAAACTCTATGAACAGTAGGAGGACAGAACAATATCCTAATAGGCAAATAAGTAAAAGGATATAAACAATATGCAGAAAATATTCTTAAACCTATAGAAAGAACACTAATTCATTCATAAAAAGATACAAGTAGAATAAGCCTATAATGTTATCTCATTTTTAACCCACAGGAGTAACAAAGATCAAGCATTTTGATAACCACTGTGTGGTTGAGGATAGTGAAATGACTTCCCTCACTCTTGTAGGAGAATAAATTTTACAAGCTCTATACAGGACAATTGGGCAACTTTGATCGAAATTTAGAAGACATACACCCTATAAGCCAGCAATCCAACTTCTAAGGTGCTCGGTGTACAGATATTCTCACACATATAGGAAAAGATGAAAGTATAAGAATATTCATTCCAGTATTGCTATAATAGCAAAATGTTGAGAAAAATATCAGTTCCTATTAAAAGAAGACTAGTTAAATAAGCTATGATTCAGTCATACAATGGAATATTGTCTTCAGTCTTATAGAATGTGAAGTAGTTTCATATTTAATATTATATATATCTCCAAGATATATTTTATCTTGGGACTTATTATTATTTCTGAAGGATAGCTGACATCCCAGATATACTGTTGAGTGAAGAACACAAGGCGGGTAGCTGAGTGTAACTATCTTTCATGTAAATGTATAGACTATCTCCAGAAAGAGATCCCAAAACTGGTAACAGGGGTTGCTTCAGGGGAGGAGAATTTGGTGTCTGAGGAACAAGAGAGTGAAGGAGGTGTTTCCTTCATAACTTCTTTTGAACTCTTTAATTCTTTGGTATATTGCCTGAGTTATTTATTTAAAAATAAATTTGAAAATTTGCTTAAATTTTATTATTAAATATTATATATTATTTATTTAAAATTTATTTAATTCATTTAAGTAATATATTTTTTAAAAAATTTAAATAAATAATAATAAAGTTGTTTTTAAACAAAAAATAACTTTCTAGAGGAATTTTCTAATAATTAGATCTAGAAAATCATTCCCCCAATACCCCCTCAACAACTCTAGGAGTCCATAGGAGGCTATTCATGTATTAAAAAGTAGAAGTTAGGTCCAAAGAACATCTTCACATTTTTTCACTGACTTTTTGGCACTTCATAGAAAATCTGAGACATGTTTTTTTCCTCTTAGAGCTTCTACAAATATACTGTGACAAACTGTAACTACTGTATCATATTTATATTTAGACATCCCCCCTCCCATTATTCAACTATATACTCATTTTTGTTGTTGAGCACTTACAATACCAGATATTGAACCAGGAAATAAATTTGATACAAAAGTACATAAGAGACATTTTTTTTTCCATCATAGGGCTCACAGTGTCATAGTAGAGAGGCATAATAAAATTGCAAGTGTTTTCTTTTTGTTAAATGGTACAAGTGCAATAATGGGGAAAAGACTAATACTATTAAAGATCATGAGAAGTAGCATGTGTGCAAACATGGATTTGTGTCATGTAAAAGAAGATTAAAACATAGCTAATCATAGGGCATTTTCTTTTTATAAGCACACCTCAGTTTACAAAACAAAAGTGCTTCTAATAAAAGGCATCCATACTGGTAAGGAAGAAGATAAACTGTCACTCTTTGCTGATGACATGATACAATGCACTGAAAACCTTAAAGACTCCACCAAAAAATTATTAGAATAAATGAATTCAGTAAATTTTCAGGACACAGAACTAATACTGAGGAACCTACTGTGTTTCTATATACTAATAATGAAGTAAAAGAAATATTAAGAAAACAATCCCACTTACAGTGACACCAAAAGAAACAAAATACCTAGAATTAAACACCACTAAGGAGGTGAAAGACCTGTACTTTGAAAATTATAAAACATTCATGAAAGAAATTGAAGATGACACAAATAAATGGAAATATAGGGGCACCTAGGTGGCTCAGTTAGTTAGGCATCTGCCTTCAGCTCAGGTCATGATCCCACGGTCCTGGGATCAAGTCCCACATCAGGCTCCCTTCTCCGTGGGGAGACTGTTTCTCCCTCTGTCTGCTGCTCCCCTGCTTGTGTGCTCTCTCTCTTTCTGACAAATAAATAAAAATTGAAATTTTTTAAAAAATAAACAAACAAAATAAATGGAGAGATATTCCATCCTCACATTATGGAAGAACTGATATTGTTAAAATGTCCATACTACCCAAAGCAGTCTATAGATTCAATCTCTATCAAAATACCAACAGCATTTTTCACAGAACTAGAAAAAATAATCCTGACATTTGTATGGAATCACAAAAAGACTCCAAATAGTAAAAGCAATCCTAAGAAAGAAAAACAAAGCTGGAGGTATCATAATTCCTGACTTCAAGATAGAGCATAAAGCTGTAGTAATCAAAACATTATGGTCCTGGGGGAGGAAGCAAGATGGTGGAGGAGTAGCATACTGAAATATCATTAGGTCCCAGGAGTTCATCTAGATAGTTACCAAACCATTCCAAACAGCTACAAACCCAATGGTAGATAGAAGAGAAGAAGAGCAGCAATTCTAGGAATGGAAAATTGACCACTTTCTGGAAGGTAGGGCATGCGGAGAAGTGAATCTGAAGCTACAGGAAGGTAGAGGGGCTGGCTACTGGCAAGCAGTGGAGCTGCAGAGCACAAAATCAGAACTTTTAGAAGTCTGCTGCACTGAGGGATGTTGCTCCAGAGGCTAAGTAGGGGGTGGAGTCTTCATGGGGACAGTGTGGTCGCAGGACCCACGGGGTCACAGGAAGACCAGGGGTGTCTGAGTGTGGCAGAGACCCCAGGTATCAAAGCAGGGAAGCCAGCTACAGAGACAGAGCCAAGGAGTGAGCTCTCAGCTCAGGGTTACCTTAAACCATGATCCAAGGCACAGTCGGGCCACAGGTCTTCAAGCAGGAACCCCACAGGTGGCAGATCCAGGGAGACTCACCTTCTTCCTCCAGAAGCAGCAGCTCAGGAATGTGCAGCAGAAATCTGCTGGGTTTGGATATTCCAAATGGGAATATGCATCAAAGATAGAAACACTCGGTCACAGGCTGGGTGAGCATGGAGTGTGGCTGGAGACCAGGATGGAAGGGATTGACTGCTATTCTCTGAGGGCACACTGAGAAGTGGGGCCCCAAGCTCTTGGCTTCTCCATCATTGTTCCTGTCCCCCAAAGCTCTACAGAAAGCATTCAGGGACTCCTGAAAGCAAGCCAGAGCAGATTACTTAGCCTGCACCCTGGAAAGAGTGGTGCAATTCCGCCTCAGGCAAAGACATTTGAGAACCACTGCAACAGGACCCTCTCCCAGAAGATCAACAAGAACATCAAGGCAAGACCAAGTTCACCTATCAACAAGAACTGCAGGAAAGCAACATATAGAATTCATGGCTTTTCTCTCATGACCCTTTAGTCTTGCAAAGTTAATTTTTTTTTATTTTATTTTGTTCTTATTCTATTTTTTTAACTTTTCCTCTTTCCTCTTTTAATGTTTTTTTAACTATTTTATCTTAACAATACCTTTTTAAAAAATCTTTTTAAATTTTCATTGTTAATAGTCATATTTTATCCCTTCATTATATTTAAACTTATTTTTTGTAAACATATAGGTTTCTTTTTAAAAACATTGGGATGAAATTTCTTTTAATAGATCAAAATATACCCTAAATCTTGCACATGGCTATGTCTCCAGCCTAATCACATTCTTTTTTTTTTTTTTTTTTTTTTGCTTCTTTTTCCAACCAACTTATCAATTCCTTTTTAAAAATCTTTTTAAGGGCGCCTGGGTGGCTCAGTGGGTTAAGCCTCTGCCTTCAGCTCGGGTCATGATCTCAGGGTCCTGGGATTGAGTCCTGCATCAGGCTCTCTGCAGGGAGCCTGCTTCCCCCTTTCTCTCTGCCTACCTCTCTGCCTACTTGTGATTTCTCTCTCTGTGTGTCTAATAAATAAATAAAATCTTTAAAAAAATAAATAAAATAAAAATCTTTTTAAAATTTACATCTTTACAGTCATATCCCATCCCTTCATTGTGTTTACCCTTGTTTGTGTGTGTGTGTGTGTGTTGTGTGTATATATATGTATGTATAAATATATATACACACATGTATGTTTTTTTTTCTTTAAAATGATGGGAGATAGTTTCCTCTAAGAGACCAGAATACACACAAAATCAAGTGGATGGCTCTCTTCTACTCAACAGCCTAATATATATTTTTTTATTTTTATTTTCCCCCCTTTCTTTGCTCTCCAAATTCAGGTCCCCTTTGATTTAGTTAGCATATATTTTTCTGGGATCTTTGCCACCCTTTTAGTATTTTATTCTCCCATTCATATATTCTTATCTGGATAAAATGACAAGGCAGAAAACTCACCACAAGAAAAGAACAAGAAGGAGTACCAATGGCTAGGGACATAATCAGTATGGACATTGGTAATATGTCAGAACTAAAGTTCAGAATGATAATTATCAAGGTATTAGCTGGGATCAAAAAAGGCATGGAAAATATTAGAGAATCCCTTTCTGGAGAAATAAAAGAACTAAAATCTAACCAAGTTGAAATCAAAAAAGCTATTAATGAGGTACAATCAAGAATGGAGTCTCTTACTGCTAGGAAAAATGAGGCAGAAGAGAGAATTAGTGATACAGAAAACAAATGATTGAGAATAAAGAAGCTGAGCAAAAGAGAGACAAACAACTTCTGGACCACAAGGGGAGAATTTGAAAGATAAGTGATACCATAAAATGAAACAATATTAGAATATTTGGGATCCCAGAAGAAGAAGGGGGGGGCGCGAAGATGTACTGAAGCAAATTACGGTAGAGAATTTCCCTAATATGGAAAAGGGAACAAGCATCAAAATCCAGAAGGCACAAAGAACCCCCTCAAAATCAATAAAAATAGGTCCACACCCAGTCACCTAATAGTAAAACTCACAGTCTTAGTGACAAGGAGAAAATCCTGAAAGCAGCTCAGGACAAGAAGTCTGTAACATAAAATGGTAGATATATTAGATTGTCAGCAGACTTATCCACAGAGACCTAGCAGACCAGAAGGAGCTGGCCTGATATATTCAGAGCACTGTGAAAAATATGCAGCCAAGATTACTATATCCAGCTAGGCTATTACTGAAAATAAGAGAGATAAAAAACTTCCAGGACAAACAAAAACTAAAAGAGTTTGTAAACACCAAACCAGCTCTACAGGAAATACTGAAAAGGGTCCTCTAAGTAAAGAGAGAACCTAAAAGTAGTAGACCAGAAAGGAACAGAGACAATATACAGTAACAGTCACTTTACAACCAATACAATGGCACTAAATTCATATCTTTCAATAGTTACCCAGAATGTAAATGGCCTAAATGCCCCAATCAAAAGATACAGCATATCAGAATGGATAAAAAAACCAAAACCATCAATATGCTGTCTACAAGAAAATCAGTTTAGACCCAAAGACACCTCCAGATTTAAAGTGAGGGTGTGGAAAACAATTCATCATGCTAATGGACATCAAGAAAGATGGGGTGGCAATCCTTATATCAGATAAATTAGATTTTAAGCCAGAGACTATAATAAGAGATAAGGAAGGGCACTATATCATAGTAAAAGGGTCTGTCCAACAAGAAGATCTAACAATTTTAAATATCTCTGCCCCTAACATAGGAGCAGCCAATTATATAAACCAATCAAAAACAAAATCAAAGGAACACATCAAAAATAATACAATAATAGTAGCGGACTTTAACACTCCCACCCTCACTGAAATGGACAGATCATCCAAGCAAAAGATCAACAAGGAAATAAAGGTTTTAAAAGACACACTGGACCAAGATGCCCTTCAATGGATGAATGGATAAGGAAGATATGGTCCATTTACACTATGGAGTATTATGCCTCCATCAGAAAGCATGAATACCCAACTTTTGTAGCAACATGGATGTGACTGGAAGAGATTATGCTGAGTGAAATAAGTCAGGCAGAAAGTGTCAATTATCATATGGTTTCACTTATTTGTGGAGCATAACAAATAGCATGGAGGACATGGGGAGTTAGGAGAAGGGAGTTGGGGGAAATTGGAAGGGGAGGTGAACAATGAGAGACTATGGACTCTGAAAAACAATCTGAAGGGTTTGAAGAGGTGGGGGGGGGGTGGGAGGTTGGGGGAACCAGGTGGTGGGTATTAGAGAGGGCACAGATTGCATGGAGCACTGGGTGTGGTACAAAAACAATGAATACTGTTGTGCTGAAAATAAATTTAAAAATTATTAAAAAAAAAAAAGACACACTGGACCAGATGGACATCACAGATATATTCAGAACATTCCATCCCAAAGCAACAGAATACGCATTCTTCTCTAGTGCACATGGAACATTCTCCAGAACAGATCACACTCTGGGTCACAAATCAGGTCTCAACCGGTACCAAGACTGGGTACCAAGATTAGGATCATTCCCTTCATATTTTCACACCACAGTGCTCTGAAGCTAGAACTCAATCAAAGAGGAAAGTTGGAAAGAACTCAAATACATGGAGGCTAAAGAGCATCCTGCTAAAGAATGAATGGGTCAACCAGGAAATTAAAAAGAATTTTAAATATTCATGGAAATAAATGATAATGAAAACACCACAGTTCGAAATCTTGGGACACAGCAAAAGCAATCCTGAGAGGAAAGTATATAGCAATACAAGCAATACATTCTCAAGAAGCAAGGTCTCAAGTACACAACCTAACCCTATACCTAAAGGACCTAGAGAAAGAAGAGCAAAGAAGGCCTAAACCCAGCAGGAGAAGAGAAATCAATGAAATAGAAACCAAAGAACAGTAGACCACATCAATGAAACTGGGAGCTGGTCCTTTGAAAGAATTAATAAGATTGATAAACCCCTGGCCAGACTTATCAAAAAGAGAAAGGGCCCAAATTAATAAAATCATGAATGAAAGAGGAGTGCTTACAACCAAAACCAAAGAAATAGAAACAATTATAAGAACATATTAATGAGCAACTATATGCCAGCAAATTTGATAATCTGGAACAAATGGATGCATTCCTAGAGACCTACAAACTACCAAAACTGAACCAGGAAGAAATAGAAAACCTGAAAACACCCATAACTAGTAAGGAGATTGAAGCAGTCATCAAAAATCTCCCAACAAACAAGAGTCCATGGTCAGACGGCTTCCCAGGGGAATTCTACGAAACATTTAAAGAAGAATTAATTCCTATTCTCCTGAAACTGTTCAAAGAAATAGAAATGGAAGGAAAACTTCCAAACTCATTTTATGAGGCCAGCATTACCTTCATCCCAAAACCAGACAAAGACCCCATCAAAAAAGAGAATTACAGACAATATCCTTGATGAACACAGATGCAAAAATTCTCACCAAAATACTAGCAATAGGCTTCAACAGTTCATTAAAAAGATTATTCACCACAACCAAGTGGGATTTATTCCTGGGTTGCAAGTTTGGTTCAACATCTGCAAATCATTTGATGTGATACAATGCATTAAAAAAAAAAAGAAAGAACAAGAACCACATGATACTCTCAATAGATGCTGAAAAAGCATTTGACAAAGTACAGTTTTGATCCTTTCATGATCAAAACTCTTCAAAGTGTAGGGATAGAGGGAACACATCTCAATATCATCAAAGCCATCTATGAAAAACCCACAGCGAATATCATTCTCATTGGAGAAAAACTGAGAGCTTTTCTGCTAAGGTCAGGAACACAGCAGGGATGTCCATTATCACCATTGCTATTCAACATAGTACTAGAAGTCCTAGCCTCAGTAATCAGACAACAAAAAGAAATTAAAGGCATCCAAATCATCAAAGAAATCTAACTCTCACTCTTTGCAGATGATATGATACTTTAAGTGGAAAACCCAAATGACTCCACCCCAAAACTTCTAGAACTCATACAGGAATTCAGGAAAGTATCAGGATATAAAATCAATGCACAGAAATCAGTTGCATTCCTATACACCAACAACAAGACAGAAGAAAGAAAAATTAAGGAGTCAATCCCATTTACAATTGCACCCAAAACCATAAGACACCTAGAATAAACCTAACCAAAGATGCAAAGAATCTGGTCAGAAAACTACAGAATACTCATGAAAGAAATTGAGGAAGACACAAAGAAATGGAAAAAACATTCAATGCTCATGGATTGGAAGAACAAATACTGTGAAAATGTCTATGCTACGTAAAGCAATCTACACATTTAATGCAATCCCTATCAAAATACCATAATTTTTTTCCAAAGAAATGGGACAAATAATCCTAAAATTTATATGGAACCAGAAAAGATCCCCAATTGCCAGAGGAACGTTGAGGGGAAAAAAAAAGCCAAAATTGGTGGCATCACAATTCCAGACTTCCAGGTCTATTAAAATGCTATAATCATCGAGACAGTATGGTACTGGCACAATAACAGACACATAGGTCAATGGAATAGAATAGGGAGCCCAGAAATGGACCCTCAACTGTATAGTCAACTAACCTTCAACAGAGCAGGAAAGAATGCCCAATGGAAAAAAGTCTCTTCAACAAATGGTGTTGGGAAAATTGGACAGCCACATGCAGAAAAATGAAACTGGACCATTTCCTTACACCACACACAATAATAGACTCAAAATGGATGAAAGACCTCAATGTGAAACAGGAATCCAGCAAAATCCTGGAGAAGAACACAGGCAGCAACCTCTTCAATCTCAGCCACAGCAACTTCTTCCTAGAAACATCACCAAAGGCAAGGGAAGCAAGGGCAAAAATGAACTATTGGGATTTCATCAAGATAAAAAGCTTTTGAACCATAAGAGACTATGGACTCTGAAAAACAATCTGAGGGTTTTGAAGGGGCGGGGGTTGGGAGGTTGGGGGAACAAGGTAGTGGGTATTAGAGAGGGCATGGATTGCATGGGGCACTGGGTGTGGTGCAAAAACAATGAATACTGTTACGCTGAAAAGAAATTTTTAAAAAAAAAGATAAAAAGCTTTTGTACAGCAAAGGAAACAGTCAACAAAACCAAAAGCCAACTGGAACACTGGGAGAAGATATTCACAAATGACATATCAGATAAAGGGCTAGTATCAAAAATTTATAAAGAACTTATCAGGGGCAACTGGGTCTTTCAGTCGTTAAGCATCTGCCTTCAGCTTGGGTCATGATCCCATCATCCTGGGATCTAGCCCTGCATCAGGCTTCCTGCTCAGTGGGAAGCCTGCTTCTCTCTCTCCCATTCCCCCCTGCTTCTGTTCTCTCTCTCACTATCTCTCTCTCTGTCAAAAAAATAAAATCTTTAAAAAGGAAAAAAAAAAAAACTTAACAGACTCAACATCCAGAGAACAAATAATCCAGTCAAGAAATGGGCAGAAGACATGAACATGAACAGACATTTCTGCAAAGAACACACACAAATGGTCAACAGACACATGAAAAAGTGCTCAATATCACTTGCCATCAGGAAAATACAAATCAAAACCACAATGAGATACCACCTTACACCAGTCAGAATGGCTAAAATTAACAAGTCAGGAAATGACAGATGCTGGCAAGGATGCGGAGAAAGGGAAACCCTTCCACACTGTTGGTGGGAATGCCAGCTGGTGCAGCCACTCTGGAAAACAGCATGGAGTTCCTCAAAAAGTGGAAAATAGAGCTACCCTATGACCCAGCAATCGCACTACTGGGTATTTACACTAAAGGTACAAATGTAGTGATCCAAAGGGTCACGTGCACCCGAATGTTTATAGCAGCAATGTCCACAATAGCCAAACTATGAAAAGAACCTAGATGTCCACCAACAGATGAATGGATAAAGAAGATGTGGTATATATATGCAATGGAATACTATGCACCCATCAAATGTAACAAAATCTTGCCATTTTCAATGATGTGGATGGAACTAGAGGGTATCATGATTAATGAAATAAGTTAATCAGAGAAATACAATTATCATATGATCTCTCTGATATGAGGAATTTCAGAGAAAGGGCGGGGGTTCGCTGGGAGTAGGGAGGGAAAAAATGAAACAAGATGGGATCAGGAGGGTGACAAACCATAAGAGGCTCTTAATCTCATGAAACAAACTTAGGGTTGCTGGGGGGTTAGCAGGTAGGGTTAGGGTGGCTGGGTTATGGTCATTGGGGAGCATATGTGCAATGGTGAGTTCTATGAAATGTGTAAGTCTGATGATTCACAGACCTGTACCCCTGGGGCAAATAATACATTATATGTTAATTTTTAACATGTGGATGGAACTAGCATGTATTATGTTAAAAAAAATAAGTCAGAGAAAGACAATTACCATATGATTTCATCCACATGTGGAATTTAAGAATGAAAAAAAATACAGATAAACATCAGGGAAGGGGAAAAGAGAGAAGCAAACCATAAAAGACTCATAATGACAGAGAACAAACTGAGGGTTGACGGAGGGAGGTAGGCAGGCTGAAGTTCTAAATGGAGGATGGGCATTAAGGAGGGCAGTTGTGATAAACACTGGGTGTTATATGTAAGTGATGAATCACTAAATTAAATTTTGATTTATGAATCACTAAATTATTCATGAAACCAATATTACACTGTTAACTAACTACAATTCAAATAAAAATTTTTTAAAAGAAAACAAAGCTAAAACAAGGAATTTATCTTATATGTAATAGAGTTTTAACTTGACAGAGAAAGACAAATAGCATACGATCTTCTTTGCAGAATCCAAAAAAAAACATAAAAAATAAAAAGCAGAATCAGACCTATAAATGCAGTAACTGGTGGTTACTAAAGGGGGGGATGGGGCAAATGGGTGGATGATACAGTCTTCTAAGTAGGGAATGAATAAGTCACGGGAATAAAAGTTACAGCATAGGGAATGTAGTCAATGGTATTGTAATAGCATTGTATGGCGACAGATGGCAGCGATACTTGTGAGCATAGTTTCACATATAAAGTTATTGAATCATGTTGTACACCTGAAACTAGTATTATACTGTATGTTAACTAGCTAGAATTAGAGTAAAAAGTTAAAAATTTAAAAAATAATTTTAAAAACGAGTGGAAAATTACAAATACACTCCTGAGGCTCTTGAACCATATCAATCATATTATGAATATAGAGACATTTACAAAATAGTCTCATATCTAGTATCTCATCTCATTTTCATATCAGCCCTATGGAGTACACAAGGAAAAATTATGTGTCTAATATTTAAAATTTGAAATGAGCCCACCAAACTCTCACAGCTATAAGTGAAAACACTCAGGCTAGGACCAAGATTTTCTGTGTCTTAGTTTTCTTTTACCACCTTGTCTTTAGGCTCAACTCTGCTCCCACCCATAAAAAGTACCCTGCTTTTATCCCAGGTCACCCCATTTCATATGATGCCTGAATAACCTTCTTCACCACTTCCCTGCCTCTCCCAGGCCTCTTTCAAAAGCCTGATGCTTAAATGCAGTCCTGCTTGTGAGATACAATCACCTGTAATTCAGCTTCTAGTGCCAGTTATCTCTACAAATATTCCTAACCCTCTCTCCAAACCATGATCGATTAATTCCTGATCCTACTGAAATCCCTCCCAAACTTAGATGCTAGTTCATACACCCACTCCTTAACCCAGACTTGATCCTCTACACAGTGGTTCTCAAACATCAGCATGCAACAGAAACACATGGCAAATTTGTTAAAACAGATTGCTTGGCCCACACCAAGTTTCTAAGTCAGAGAGGAGCCCGAGAAGTTGCATTTTAACAACTTTTCAAGTTCCTGTTGGTACAGGGACTACATTCTTGAGAACCTGCTCTGTCCTTATACAACCTCACTCCTAAACCCAGTAGTGTTCTCTCCTGGAGTTCTTGTTCCCTCAGATTCTCTGCCTCATCTTGTTTTTCTCCTTCTCCTGATACCAATATAAGAATTCTACTTCCTGCCTCTGAGCCATTTATAGTGCTAAACCTTCATTTTTACTAATATTGCATCAGGTAAGTCAACATTACAAATCTATTTTTATAGAAGACAAAGTTTTTCAAACAAATGTGTTCAAGCTACACTTAAAATTGACAATGGAAATTCTTTACCTTTTGTTGAATATAACAAAAATTAAATAAGTTACATATAAACAGAAAATTTTTAGAATTTAAGTGCTTATAGGTTTAGCACCAAGATAAAACAGATTTATCTTGGAAAGAGAGCTCACCCTCCCAGTCCCAAACCCACCCCCCCCCCCCCCCCCCCTCTCATACACACACACACACACACACACACACACACACACTCTCTCT
>NW_022631827.1:19900-26392 GCF_010015895.1 Lontra canadensis
ACACACACACACACACACACACACACACACACTCTCTCTCCCTCTCTCTCTCTCTCTCTCTCTCTCTCATTAACCTGTCCCATTCACTCCTCTCCTCCTTCATCCCTCAGGCAGATGGGGTCCTTAGAGGAAGGATAATTCCACCAAGAGGACAATTTATTCTGCCTCTCTTGGGTGTTATTCTGACCTCTGTGTCTTACTAATCAAACCACTAGGGGAAATATGCACAAATATAGGCAGAATTAGATGCATGCCCAGAGATACATGAACACATGCTTTCCAGTGAACATGCTGAATGATGAATCCGATTCAGGAAGGACATGTAAATTTTTAATAATGACTGGCATGAAAGATACATTTCATTTAGTTCAGAATACTAAAGAAGGAAGTCTATGGAGCCACAAATACTGCTCTCCACTCATGAATGAGCCTTTAGGTTATTAAATGAAGTATTCTTATGGCTGAAGTTTCCCTCACATCTTCCTCTTGGAGCCAGAAACACCATCAGGTATGTAAGGAAAGTCTGCCCACATCAGTGCATCACTACTCCTATATACCCACTGCTGTCAGACTCTAAGAGCATGCAGGTTCTCTTGTAAATCCATCCTCTCTTTGTTCCTTTGTTCTTTACTAAGAACATGTTAGGTCCTGCAGTTCTCTTTTCCTAACACACTTCTGTTTGGGGTAATATATTCACATTAAGGACTCACTCTAGTATCACAAAGTTCCCACTATACAACTCACTTAGGGAACATAGGGTTCAAATCCCTTGGATGTTTTAGGGTGCCACTAAACCTTCAGTTAGAATGGAGCCTGAGTCTTGTACCCCTTTGTTTCTAATATTGGTCAGCAAAGTTTTGGTTGACAAATACCCTTCATCAAGGGCAACTAAAGCAGGATGTTCTTATTTTTCAGAATACTTAATAAGTAACAAGTGGGAAATGGAAACCAAGAGAGTCATAAGCAGACTCTCTTGTCCTTTTTCATTTACCAAATTTATCAATTACCAAATTTACAAATTAACCTTAAAAATATAAATATTTAAAGGGAAAAAAAAAATCCCTGCACTTCTCTGGGCAAGAGGCTTAAATCTCTCAAATGAGTGGCTGGGGATCTGGCTTCATTATCCATTCAGATAGAATGGACTCTCCATGCTCCTTGTTTCTGCTCACCTCTCCAACTGTTCATTTGTTGTATCACGTGAGGTGAGTAGAAAGAAGTGGATTTAAGTTCACCCTTTGAGCTACTGATAGGTGCGCTTTAATGCGGAGGAAGAAGAAATAGATGCAGTAAAACTTCAAATAATCTGAGAAGTCCGTTTATCCCTTTTTCTGATCCTATATTCCACAGGTAACTAAAATTTCATGGCAGCACAAATGTCAAAAGATCCTGGACATCATGAAATCAGAGGACCAGGAAGGAGGTAAGACTTATGAGGTCTGGTTCCAAGTCAAAAATCATGAACTGGATTTATATTTCTTTTCTTGGTGACAAAAACTTCCTGGCTTGTGAGTAAAGTAAATCAATTCATGTCTCATGTTTCTGTCTACTGTCTTGAAAAGCCAAAAATATCTCATTTATGTCAAAGTTGGCAATCATGTGACTCCTCTCATTACACTGATTTATCTAAATTATTATGAGCTGTCATAAATATCTTTTTCAGGCCCATAGTATGTACTTGGGTATGTGCCATGAAACACTGTTCAAGACACTACAGATGTTAAGTGGCAGTCTTGACTGCTTTTATTAAGTCATAAGTTTCAAAAGGGGAGGAATTTTATTTTTCATGCTTACCATTGTGCCCCAGGCCTTAGCACACTGCTGGGAATGTAACAGTGAATAAACATGTGTTTAATGCCAGCGAATAAGTAAGTGAATAATGTGCTATAATTTAAATTCAACATTCAACTTTTTTTATTATAAGCCAAATAACTATATTTTCTGACCAAAAGTGATAGCACATGGTCTGACAAATACAAGTATAGTTATGGGGGGTATATTTGAAATTATAACTCTCCTAGAAATTTTGATACATACAGTCATAGTTATAGTCTATTGAACTAACTTACCTGGACAAAATTTTGACTACATATGTAGTCAAGATATCACTAAATTTAAAATATTTAAAATAAAATGGTGGTTTCACCCAGCCAAGTATCTTGAATTTTAACCAGGAAACTTTAAGACAAAGAAATAAGAGTGGATATGGGGCACCTGAGTGGCTCAGTCAATCAGGTGGCTGACTCCTTTTTTTTTTTTAATTTTTTTAATTTTTTTAATTTATTTTCAGCATAACAGTATTCATTGTTTTTGCTCCACACCCAGTGCTCCATGCAATCCGTGCCCTCTCCGATACCCACCACCTGGTTCCCCCAACCTCCCACCCCCGCCCCTCCAAAACCCTCAGATTGTTTTTCAGAGTTCATAGTCTCTCATGGTTCACCTCCCCTTCCAATTTCCCTCAACTCCCTTCTCCTAACTCCCCTTGTCCTCCATGCTATTTGTTATGCTCCACAAATAAGTGAAACCATATGATAATTCACTCTCTCTGCTTGACTTATTTCACTCAGCATAATCTCTTCCAGTCCCGTCCATCTTGATACAAAAGGTGGGTATTCATCTTTTCTGATGGAGGCATAATACTCCATAGTGTATATGGACCACATCTTCCTTATCCATTCGTCCGTTGAAGGGCATCTTGGTTCTTTCCACAGTTTGGCGACCTTGGCCATTGCTGCTATAAACACTGGGGTACAGATGGCCCTTCTTTTCACTACATCTATATCTTTGGGCTAAATACCCAGGAGTGCAATTGCAGGGTCATAGGGAAGCTCTATTTTTGTGGAGATTCCTCAAGAAATGTGGAGATTCCTCAAGAAATTAAAAATAGAGCTTCCCTATGACTGTTGATTTTGATTCAGTTCATGATCTCAAGAATTCTCTCTCTCCTTTTGCCCCCCATCCCTTGCTAGATTAGATAGATGATATAGATAGATGATAGATGATAGATGATAGATAGATAGATAGATAGATGATAGATAGATAGATGATAGATAAAGAAATAAATCTGGATCAGTAATTCTAGAGAGGTTGTTAGCAACATCCAAATTTATACTCATGTCTCAATTCCTAACTCAGCCAGTATGAGGACAATCTTTCTGGTCTCGGCATATCCTAATATGGCCTTTCTAATTCATTATTTAACTGAGGTAAAAGCAAGATGATGAATGGAAAGTCATGGTGTTTAAGGCTTAATTCCCAGCCAAAAAAAAAAAAGAGAGAGAGAGAGAGAGAGAAGGAAGTACATTGTTTTGTACACTAGACAAAATTGGCATATCCAGCTACCAGTTACCTCAAAACTCTAGCCATGATGTAGAATAGTGCAGCTTAGGAGGAAACAAGCCAGGGAAAATGGTGGTATCAAAAAAAAAAAAAAAAGTAATGTATACGGGACATAATAGCTTCCATCTGTTATTTAAGACCCCTCATCATCACCATAATAGAAGAGGAATGAGACTTATTTTGTATAGCTTCAGCAAAGGGGAGTACTAGGATCAATTCATAGAAGTAATAAAGGAGACAGATTTTGCTCAACATTAAGTACTTTGAAAGAACCAGAGTTCCTCAGAAGGGAATGAGCTAAATTGTTCTACAAATCCAGATGCCACCTAAAAGAATGTAACTTAGAGAAGGCTACATAAATAATTTTCACACCATTTTACAGAATCCCGAGGTTTCTAGAGCACCTCCCTCAGAACAGAAAAGCAAGAGAGCTCAAGACTCCCACCACATAGTTCCACTTATCTGCTTTTTATTGGACTTTAGTATGTGAAATTCTGAGTAAGAAAACAATTTATTGCTTCAGATTTCTATTCAATTTTGTTTCAAAGTAGAATATATCCAAAGTGTATACTTACATGTAGGATATCCAAGAGGCAATGATTTTAACATGTAAGATGATGTTACTAACTCAGGCTTACAGGAATATTTGAAACGAAGTGAGGTTTGCTCTAAAGCAAGCTCCAGATGGGCCAGTGTATCTAGGAGCTACTGCCTTTGCACATTTAAGTAAACCCCTTAAATTTCTCTGAGCCTCAGTTTTCTTTTTGTCTTTTTTTTTAAGATTTTATTTGTTTAACAGAGAGAGAGATCACAAGTAGGCAGAGAGGCAGGCAGAGAGAGAGGCGGAAGAAGGTTCCCCACCCAGTAGAAAGCCCAATGTGGGGCTCAATCCCAGGACCCCAAGATCAGAACCTAAGCCAAAGGCATTGGCCCAAATCACTGAGCCACCCAGGTGCCCCTGAACCTCAGTTTTTTTATATGTTAAAGAGAAGGATGAAGCACACCTCCCTACAGCTCAAAGAGTCATTTGGAAAACCAAATGAAATAATGTAAAATAAAAACACTTTGTACATTAACAAGTGTATTGTTAGCAAAACCTAAAAATGTTTATTATTATTCACTCCTTAGTTACTTCTGTTTCTCTAACAGTTTTGGAATCCCAGAACACAACAATGCATTTTGTGACTGAATTTGTCCTTCTGGGTTTCCCTGGTCAAAGGGAGATGCAGAACTTTTTCTTCTCATTCATCCTGGTGGTCTATCTCCTTACCTTACTGGGGAACGGGATTATTGTCTGCATAGTGAAATGGGACAAGCATCTTCACACACCCATGTACATCTTCTTGGGAAACTTTGCCTTCCTAGAGATCTGGTACATTTCTTCCACTATCCCAAACGTGCTGGTCAACATCCTCTCTGAGACCAAGACCATCTCCTTCACTGGATGCTTCCTCCAATTCTATTTCTTTTTTTCACTGGGTACCACAGAATGTTTCTTTTTATCAGTCATGGCCTATGATCGATACCTTGCCATCTGTCGCCCACTACATTACCCCTCCATCATGACTGGGAAGCTCTGTGTGATCCTGGTCTGTGTTTGCTGGGTGAGTGGATTTCTCTGCTATCCAGTCCCCATTGTCCTCATCTCCCAACTTCCCTTCTGTGGACCCAACATCATTGACCACTTTGTGTGTGACCCAGGCCCACTGTTCGCACTGGCCTGCATCCCTGCTCATTCCACTGAGCTCATCTGTTACACCTTCAACTCACTGATTATCTTTGGGCCCTTCCTTTCCATCCTGGGATCTTATACTCTGGTACTCAGAGCTGTGCTTCGTATTCCTTCTGGTGCTGGTCGAACTAAAGCTTTCTCCACATGTGGGTCCCACCTAGTGGTGGTGTCTCTATTCTACGGAACACTTATGGTGATGTATGTGAGCCCAACATCAGGGAACCCAACAGGAATGCAGAAGATCATCACTTTGGTATACTCAGCAGTGACTCCACTCTTAAATCCCCTTATCTATAGTCTCCGAAACAAAGACATGAAAGATGCCCTAAAGAGAGTCCTAGGATAAGAACTAACCAAAACTGAGATGTTTTAGAGGGTATTATGCTAAGCAAAGTACATCAGTCAGAGAAAGACAAATACCCTATGATTTCACTCATATGTAGAATTTAAGAAACAAAACAGATGAACACAGGGGAAGAGAAGGAAAAATAAAATAAAAACAGAGAGAGAGGTAAACCATAAGAGACTCTTAACTCTAGAAAACAAACTGAGGGCTGCTGGAGGGGTGGTGGGTGGGGAGATGGGGTAACTCTGTGACGGGCATTAAGGAGGGCGTGTGATATAATGAGCACTGGATGTTATACGCAACTGATGAATCACTAATATCTATTCTTGAAACTAATAATACACTTTATGTTTACTAAATTGAATTTAAATTAAAAATGGAGAAAAAAATAAAGGAAAGCAGAATTTGTCACTTCTGACCTTAATTATTTATAAAAGCCATAAAGAATGGCTTCAGTAATTCATGTTCTGGCTCATACTTAAGTAGAGGAAGATACTTTTTTCCCACAGTTCCTTAGCAGCTCAAGTTCAGCTCATCAATGAAAAAGGCTAAATAAAATAATGTAAACATGCATACTTTTCTAAGTAATTACATTCTGTTATTATATGTATGTTATTTGTCTTTGATGTCTCTTCACTTGTTTAATCTTAGCTGGTGGAAAGAATGAAATGCACGCATACCTGGAGCGTTTCAATAGGTGTGTGATCTTCTAAGTTCAGAAAATATTCTTTAAAAACAATGGACCAAAGGGCTGCAAAAAAATTAATAAACCCACCCAGTAAAGGACATTTGCCATTGTTTAAAGCTGTCTTTCACACCAAAAACAGAGTAGGCTTTATACTTCCATTACGTAAAGTACAAACTCTTCCATCATTCAAATCCCTCATTCACAACACTGCCCATTCAGTCCCTAACCCTTGCACTTCACAATAATCCAGGATCTATAAAGAACTCCTCAAACTCAACACACACAAAACAGATAATCATATCAAAAAATGGGCAGAAGATATGAACAGACACTTCTCCAATGAAGACATACAAATGGCTATCAGACACATGAAAAAATGTTCAT
>NW_022631828.1:0-26350 GCF_010015895.1 Lontra canadensis
GTCCAAACCCTGAGAGGCCTACTTGAACACGGGGTGCACGCTGAGGGTCACAATGCATGTTTTTGCCCAAGGTGGCCCTCAGCGTGCACCCCGTGTTCAAGTAGGCCTCTCAGGGTTTGGACCAAGAGCCCACATATGGGGCTTGCCATGCCCCAAGGCCCCCAAACCTAACCAGAGGTTGGGTTTTCTGGTCACCCATACTCTGGGCTCAGCTCTGGATTCCCTCTCTTGGAGAGACACCTGAGGCAGAAAACAGGACTCCTCCCTTCCCCCAGAATGACCCAAAACTCTTGGAAGCCGGACCAAATCCCCAGAGAGGGAGACTTGTCCATAGCCCTTGAGGCCGCCTGTACATTACACGGCCATCCTGGACACAACATCCAGAGACAAAAGCCTGAGCAACCGCCTCCCACTTGCCCTTCTTTCATATCCCCAGGGGAACTCCTCATGGTCTATAGATCAGGACTGCCATACCCTCAGCCCCAAACCTAAGCCGAGTTGTTCATTTCATACTTCTGTCCCCAGAGCCCTGGCCCACACACCCTCCAGGCTGGGGCCTAAGGAGCCACACTGTAGGACTGTGCCTGCCTTCTCCAAGGAAAATTTGCCCATTCCATTGTCCACAGCCCTACACATTAGGAGAAAACTCCAAGGCCCCCGAGGCGATCCCAATAGGGGAGGCCACCCTGGACAAACAGGGGCATTCTGACACAAGCTGAGCAATGACCTCCACTCAGACATGCAGACCGATTTCCCCAGAGACAGAAGATTGAACCGGACAGGCCCCTAGGCCCTAATCCGTACCCAAGGTTTGTTTTCCAGGCGTGTCTCCACAGAGGCCTGGTATCAAATACCAGCATATGGGGCTTTCCTGCGGCACTAAACAGAAACCCTCTCATCTCCACATGGGAAGCTTGCTCTTTGGAGCTGCGTCCAACCTTCCGGGCCAGAGAATTGTGCCAGGCACCTGAGCCACAGCCACATTGAAAGTCTCCATGGAAACAAACCCACCTTAAGACCCATCCTCAGGACAATCTATTTCAACTCAGTCCACTGGGTAGCTTGCCCCAGAGCCAGCAGATCGGACCTGCCTTTTCACTAGGAGCCAGTGGGAATGCGAGGTGGTGTGTTCAGGCATCCATCCTTAGAACCCTGCTCTCGAGTCTTTCTTAATGGTGCATCTTGGACCAAACACCAGGACTCGACTGTCCCACAGAAGGAAACCTTGAGGTTTGGAGTAGCTTCCAAACCCCACTGTGGGCAAACCTCCATGGCTTCATGAAGTCCCTCTTCATGAAGGACATCATGTGTCCATCAATGACAAAAACTCCAGCCTGAGCCAACGTCTGATACTCGTCCTGATTTCAAATGCAGGAGATCTCGATTCAGTCTCTGCAGAGTGAAGATGCCGTTCCCTCGGTCCCAAATTGAACCCTACCTTGTGTTTTCAGACTTCCATCCTCACACTCCTGACCCACAAGTCCTCCAGATCGCGAATTCTGGAGCCACAACGCAGCCCTCTGCCTGCCTACCAGAAGAAAACTGTTGCCCTATGGAGCTACTGAGAAACCCCAAATGAGGATCATCCTGCATGGCCCTTGACTGGACCCCAGTTGCATAGGCTGCCCTGGGCACTAATGCTCTGACTTAAAACGATTGAGACCAGACTTCCTGACAGACAACCAGACAGCTGGCCACAGACCCAGCACATCGGACCCGCCATGACCTTAGGCCATCATCTCTTCCCAACCTGGGTTTTCAGGCATCTGAACCTAGAACTTATCTCCAACCCTTGCACAGTGGGGAACCTTATGCACAAATCAGAACTCCTCCTTCCCCATGAAAGGAAACCTTGCTGTTGTAATGGTGTCAAACCTTCAGGGTAGGAGAAACCTACATGGCCCATGAAGCCACGCCCAAGCTGGAGGGCCGCCTTGGGCACAAACACGCATTGTGACCCTCAGCGTGAGCCCCGTGTTCAAGTAAGGCCTCTGTGTGGCTAGACCAAGAGCCTGCATATGGAACGTGCCATACCCCTAGGCCCATAAATCTAACCAGAGTTCGTGTTTTCCAGTCGCCCAGACCCAGGACTCTGCTCTGGAATTCCTCTGCTGGAGGGATACCTGAGGCAGAAAACAGGACTCATCCTTTCTCACAGAATGACCCCAAACTCTCAGGTGTCAGGCCCAATCCCCAGTGAGGGATACTTGTCATTGGCCCATGAGGCCACACCTACATCCCACGGCTATCCTGGAAATAACATGCAGAGACAAAAGCTTGAGTGATGGCCTCCCACTAGCCCTACTTTCATATCCTTGGGAGCTCCCCTCACAGTCTGTAGATCCAGCCTCCCATACGCTTGGCCCGAAACCTATGCCGAGTTTGTGTTTTCAGACTTCTGTCCCCAGAGCCCTGGCCCACAGAGCCTCCAGAATGGGACCTCTGGAGTCACGCTGCAGGACTGTGCCTGCCGTCTCCAAGGAAAATGCCCATTACATTGGCCGAAACCCTACACATTAGGAGAAGCCTCCAAGTCCCCTGAGGACATCCCAGTAGTGTAGGCCAACCTGGACAAACAGGGGCATTCTGACACAAGCTGAGCAACTACCTCCACTCCAATATGCAGACAGATGTCCCCAGAGACAGCAGACTGAACTGGGCATGCCCCTAGTCCCTAATCTGAACCCTAGCTTTGGATTCCAGTGGTCTCTCCACAGAGGCCGGGTTTCGAATACCAGTATATAGGGCATTCCTCAAGCACCAAACAGAACCCCCTTCGTCTCAACATTGGAAGGTTGCTCTTTGGAGTTTGTCAAACCGTCCAGGTAGGAGAATCCTGCAGGGCCCCCAGCCAATGCCACATCCCAAGGTCTCCATGGTCACAAAACCATATTATGACCCATCCTCAGGAGAGTCCATTTCAACTCAGACCTCTGGGTACCTCGCCTCAGAGCCAGCAGATCGAACCTGCCTTTTCGATAGGAGTCAATGGTAATACGATGTGGGGTGTCTAGGCATCCATCCTTAGAACCCTGTTCTCGAGTCTTTTGTATGGGTCTTCCTGGAGACATCCAACAGGACTCGACTGTCCCGCAGAAGGAAACATTGTGGGTTGGAGGATCTTACAAACCCCAGCGTGGGAAAACATCCATGGCCTCACGACACCCCCATGTCATGAAGGCACCAACATGGAAACAAACTCCATCCTGAGCCAACGTCTGATACTTGCTCTGACTTCAGATGCAGGAGATCTCGATTCAGCCTCTGCAGAGTGAAGATTCCATGCCCTCGTCCCCAAACCTAATGCTAGCTTGTATTTTCAGACTTCTGTCCTCACACGGCAGACCCACGAGCCCTCCAGATTGCGAATTCCGTAGGTACAATGCAGCACTCTGCCTGCCCACCAGAAGACAAGTGATAACTTATGGGGCTGCAGAGAAACCCCAAATGAGGATCATCTTGCAAGTCCATCGTCTGCACCCCAATTGCATAGGCTGCCCTGGGCACTATTGCTCTGTCTGACACAGCCTGAGCAACTACTCTCCTCTGGACAGACAAGACAGCTGGCCGCACTCCCAGCATATCGGACCCTCCATGTCCTTAGGCCATCATCTCTTCCCAACCTGGGTTTTCAGGCCTCGGAACCTAGACCTTATCTCTAATCCCTGCACAGGTTTGAACCTGAGGCACAAATCAGAAGTCCTCCTTCCCCATGGAAGGAAACCTTGCTATTGGAATGGTGTCAAACTTTTAGCATATGAGAAACCTGCATGGCCCATGAGGCCACGCCCATGCTTGAGGGGCGGCTTGGGCACAAACACACATTGTGACCCTTAGCGTGAGCCCCACACTCATGTAAGGCCTCTCTGAGGCTGGACCAAGAGTCCGCATATGGGGCTGGACATGCCCCTAGAACCCCAATCCTAACCACAGGTTGGGTTTTCCAGTCGCCCATACCCAGGGCTCTGCTCTGGATTCCCTCTCTTGGAGGGACCCCTGAGGCAGACAACAGGAATCTTCCATTCCCCTAGAATGACCCCAAACTCTTGGGAGTCAGGCCCAATCCCCAGAGAGGGAGACTCATCCATAGCACATGAGGCCACCTGTACATTCCACGGCCATCCTGGACACAACATCCAGAGACAAAACCCTGAGCGACCACCTCCCACTCGCCCTTCTTTCATATCCTGAGGAGCTCCCCTCACAGTCTGTAGATCTGGCGTGCCATAACCTCGGCCCCAAACCTAAGCCATATTGGTGCTTTCACACTTCTGTCCCCAGAGCCCTGGCCCATACACCCTCCAGGCTGGGGCCTATGGAGCCACACTGCAGGACTGTGCCTGCCCTCTCCGAGGAAACTGTGCCCATTCAATTGGCCACAACCCTATACATTAGGAGAACCCTCCATGGACCCCAAGACCATCCCAATAGTGTAGGCCGCCCTACACAAACAGGGGCATTCTGACAGGAGCTGTGCAACTACATCCACTCAGACACCCAAACAGATATTCCCAGAGATAGAAGATTGAAATGGAGAGTCCCCTAGGCCCTAATCTGAACTCTAGCTTCGGTTTCCAGGCATCTCTCCTCAGAGGCCTGTTTTAGAATACCAGCATATGGGGCATTCCTGAAGCACCAAACGGAACCCCTATCATCTCCTCATGGGAAGCTTGCTCTTTGGGGCTTTGTCAAACCCTCTGGGTAGGAGAGTCTTGCAGGGCACCCCAGCCAACGCCACATTCCAAGGTCTCCATGGACACATACCACATTATGACCCATCATCAGGGGAGTCCATTTCAACTCAGGACCCTGGGTACCTCTCCCCAGAGCCAGCAGATCGAATCTGCCTTGTTGCCATTAGCCAATGGTAATGCGATGTGGGTTATCCAGGCATCAATCCTTAGAACACTGCTCTCGAGTCTTTCCATATGGGGTGTCCTGGAGCCATCCAAGAGGACTGGACTGTCCCGCAGAAGAAATCCTTGTGGTTTGGAGCATCTCACAACCCCCAGTGTGGGAAAACCTCCATGGCCTCATGACACCCCCCATGTCATGAATGCGCCAACATAGAAACAAACTCCAGCCTGAGCCAAAGTCTGATCCTCAGCCTGGCTTCAGATGCAGGAGATCTCAATTCAGCCTCTGCAGAGTGGGCATGCCATGCCTTTGGCCTCAAACCTAACCCTAGTTTGTGTTCTCAGACTTCCTTCCTCACACTCCTGGCCCACAAGCCCTCCAGATTGGCAATTCCAGAGCCACAACGCAACCCTTGCTTGTCCACCAGAAGAAAAACGTTGTCCTCTGGGGTTGCCCAGAAACCCCAAATGAGGATCAACTTATAAGTCCGTCATCCGCACCCCAATTGCGTGGGCTTCCCTGGGCACTAATGCTCTGACACAGCCTGAACCTGGACCTCCCGACAGACAACCAGACAACTGGCAGGATGACAAGTATTTGGACCCACCATGGACTTAGGCCATCCTGTCTTCCCACCTGGGTTTTCAGGCATTGGATTCTAGACCTTATCTGCAATCCCTGCACAGGCGGGAACCTGATGCACAAACCAGAACTTCTCTTTCCCCATGGCAGGAAACCTTGCTGTTGTAATGGTGTCAAACCTTCAGGGTAGGAGAAACCTGCATGGCCCATGAGGCCACGCCCATGCTTGAGGGCCGTCTTGGGCTCAAACACTCATTGTGACCCTCAGCGTGAGTCCCATGTTCAAGTCAGGTCTCTCAGGGCCTGGACCAAGAGCCTGCATATTGGGCATGCCATGCCCCTAGGCCCCCAATCCTAACCAGAGGTCAGGTTTTCCAGTCGCCCATACCCAGGGCTCGGCTCTGGAATCCCTATCTTGGAGGGACACCTGAGGCAGAAAACAATACGCCTTCCTTCTCACAGAATGACCCCAAACTCCTGGGAGTCAGGCCAAATCCCCAAAGAGAGAGATATGTCCATAGCCCATGAGGCCACCTGTACATTCCACGGCCATCCTGGACACAATATCCAGAGACAAAAGCCTGAGCAACCGCTTCCCACTCACCCTTTTTTCATATCCGGGGGAGCTCTCCTCATGGTCTGTAGATCGGGCCTGCTATACCCTCGGCCCCAAACCTAAGCTGAGTTGGTCATTTCAGACTTCTTTCCACACAGCCCTGGCCCACACACTCTCCAGGCTGGGGCCTGTAGAGCCACACTGCAGGACTGTGTCTGCCCTCTCCAAGGAAACTGTGCCCATTCCATTGGCCACAACCTTACATATTAGGAGAAAACTCCAAGGACCTCGGGCCATCCCAATTTTGTAGGCCGTCATGGAAAAAACAGGGGCATTCTGACACAAGCTGAGCAACGACCTCCACTCAGACATGCAGACCGATTTCCCCAGTGACAGAAGATTGAACTGGACAGACCCATAGGCCCTAATCTGAACCCTAGCTTTGGTTTCCAGGTGACTCTCCTCACAGGCCTGGTTTCAAATACCATCATATAGGGCTTTCTTGAGGCACCAAACAGAAACCCTCTCGTCTCCACATGGGAAGCTTGCTCTTTGGAGCTATGACCAACCCTCCAGGTTAGAGAATTCTTCAGGGCCCCTGAGCCATAGCTACATTGAAAGTCTCCATGGACATAAACCTACCTTAAGACCCATCATGAGGAGAGTACATTTCGGCCCACTGGGTATCTTGCCACACAGCCAGCAGATCGAACCTGCCTTATAGATAGGAGCCAATGGGAATGCGAGGTGGGGTGTCCAGACATCCATCCTTAGAACCCTGCTCTTGAGTCTTTCTGTACCAGGCATCCTGGAGCCATCCAACAGGAGTCGACTGTCCCTCAGAAGGAAGCCTTGAGGTTTGGAACAGCTTACAACACCCAGCGTGGGAATACCTCCATGGCCTCATGAGGCTTCCCGTTCATGTAGGACATCATGTATCCGTCGTGACAAAAACTCCAGCCTGAGTCAACGTCTGATACTTGCCCTGACTTCAGATGCAGGGTATATCGATTCAGCCTCTACAGATTGGGCCTGCCTTGCCCTAGGCCTGAAGTATAAACCAACCTTGAGTTTTCAAACATCCATCCTCACACTCCTGGCCCACAAGCCCTCAAGATTGTGAATTCCAGAGCTGCAACACGGCACTCTGCATGTCCAACAGAAGAAAAACTTTGCCCTATGGGGCTGTCTAGAAACCCAAATGAGGATCAACCTGCATGGCCCTCGACCACACCCTAATTGCATAGGCTGACCTCGGCACTAATGATCTGTCTGAAACAGCCTGAGCACAGACCTCCCAAAAAACACCTAGATAGCTGGCCGCACACCCAGAATATCGGACCTGCCATGGCCTTATGCCATCATCTCTTCCCAACCTAGGTTCTCAGGCATCTGGACCTAGACATTATCTCCAATCCCTGCACATGGGGACCTGGATGCACAAATCAGAACTCCTTCTTCCCCATGGCAAGAAACCTTGCAGTTGGCATGGTGTCAAACCTTCAGGGTAGAAGAAATCTGCATGGCCGATGAGGCCACACCCATGCTGGAGGGCCGACATGGGCACAAACATGCATTGTGACCCTCAGCGTGAGCACCGTGTTTAAGTAGGGCCTCTCAGTGGCTGGACCAAGAGCCCACATATGGGGCTTGCCATGACCCTAGGGCCCCAATCCTAACCAGAGGTCGGGTTTTCCAGTCGCCTGTACTGAGGTCTCTGCTCTGGAATCCCTCTTTTGGAAGGATGCCAGAGGCAGAAATTGGGACTCCTCACTTCCCACAGAATGATCCCAAACTCCTGGGAGCCATGCCCAATCCCCAGAGAGTGAGACTCATTCATGGCCCATGAGGCCACCCCTACATTCCACGGACAACCTTGACACAAAATTTAGAGAAAAAAGCCTGAGCGACTGCTTCATAATCGCCCTTCTACATATCCCGAGGAGCTCCCATCATGGTTTGTATATCAGGCTGCAATAACCTCAGGCTCAAACCTATGCCGAGTTTGTGTTTTCAGACATCTGTCTCCACAGCCATAGCCCACACACCCTCCAGGCTGGGGCCTCTGCAGCCACACTACAAGACTGTGCCTGCCCTCTCCAAGGAAACTCTGCCAATTACTTTGGCAAGAACCCTACAGATTAGGAGAAACCTCCAAGAAACCTGAGGCCATCCCAATTGTATAGGCCGCCTTGGAAAAACAGGGGCATTCTGACACAAGTTGAGCAACTACCTCCACTCAGACACGCAGACAGATGTCCCCAGAGACAGAAGACTGAACCAGACAGGCCTCTAGGCCCTAATCTGAACCCTAGCTTTGGTTTCCAGGCATCTCCTCAGAGGCCTGGTTTCGAATACCAGCATATGGGTGTTTCCTGAGGAACCAAACAGAACACCTCTCCTCTCCACATCGGAAGCTTCCTATTTGGAACTGTGTCCAACCCTCCACGTAAGAGAATCCTGCAGGGCCCCTGAGCCACCGCCACATTCCAAGGTCTCTATGGACACAATCCCACATTAGGACCCATCCTCAGGAGAGTCCATTTCAACTCAGGCCCCTGGGTAGCTCGCCCCAGAACCAGCAGAGTGAAGCTGTCTTTTTGCTAGGAGCCAATGGAATTCACGTTGGGGTTACAGACATCAATTCTTAGAACCCTACTCTTGAGTCTTTCAGTATTGGGCGTCCTGCAGTCATCCAAGAGGACACATCTGTCATGCAGAAGGAAATCTTGCCATTTGGAGCAGCTCATAATCCCCAGCGTGGGACAACCTGCATGGCCTCATGAGGCCAGCACTCCATGAAGGGGCCATCATGGGCAAAAACTCCAGCCTGAGCCAATGTCTGATACTCATCCTGACTTCAGATGCAGGAGATCTTGATTTAGCATCTTCCAAGTGGACATACCATGCCCTTGACCGGAAACCTAAGCCAAGCTTGTGTTTTCAGACATCCGTCCTCACACTCCTGACACACAATCCCTCCGGATTTGGAATTCCGTAGCCCCAACACAGCACTGTACCTTCCAGAAGAAAAACGTTGCCCTATGGGGATCCCCAGAAACGCCAAATGAGGATCAACCTGCATGGCCCTCGACCACACCCCAATTTCATATTCTGCCATGGGCACTAATGCCCTTTCTGACACAGCCTGAGACTGGACCTCCCATCAGAGGCACACCCACCACATCAGACCTGCCATGGCCTTAGGCCATCATCTCTTCCAAACCTTGGTTTTCAGGCATTTCATCCTAGACCTTATCTCCAATCACTGCAATTGGGGGAACCTGATGCACAAAGCAGAACTCCTCCTTCCCCATGGCAAGAAACCTTGCTGTTGGCATTGTGTCAAACCTTCAGGGTAGGAGAAACCTGCATGGCCCATTAGGCCACTCTCATGCTTGAGGGCCGACTTAGGCACAAACACGCATTGCCTGAGCTTCTGCCTCACACTCGCCCTTCTTTCATAACCCGGGGAGCATCCCTCACGGTGCGTAAGATTGGGTCTGCCATACCCTCGGCCCGAAACCTACCCCGAGCTTGTGTTTTCAGATTTCTGTCCCCAGACCCCTGGCCCACACACCCTCCATGTCGGGACCTCTGGTACCTCAACACAGGACTGTGCCTGCCTTCTTGAAAGAAACTGTGCCCCATCCATTGGCCACCACCCTAGAGATTAGGAGAAACCTACAACACCCCTGAGCCCATCCAAATTACGTAGACCACCCTGGACAAAAAGGCATTTCTGATGCAACATGAACAACTATCTCCACTCAGACATGCAGACAGATGTCCCCAGGAACAGAAGATTGAACCGGACATGTCCCAAGGCCCTAATCTGAACCCTAGGTTAGATTTGCACCATCTCTCCCCAGAGGACTTGTTTGGAATAACAGAATATGGGGGTTTCCTGAGCACCAAACAGAACACCTCCGGTCTCCACATGGGAAACTTGTTATGGGGACTTGTGTAAAATCCTATGGGAAGGAGTATCATGAAGACCCCTGAGCCACTGCCACATTCCAGGGTCTCCATGGACACAACCCGCCTTATGATCCATCAGCATGAGAGTTCATTTCAAGTCAGCCCCCTGCGTAGCTTGTCCCAGAGCCACCAGATCGAATCTGCCTTGTCCCTAGGAGCCAATGGCAATGCAAGGTGAGGTTTCCAGGCCTCCATGCTTAGAGGCCTGCTCTCGAATCTTTCTGTACAGAGCACCCTTCAGCCATTCAAGAGGACCCACCTGTCCCGCAAAAGGAAAGCTTGATGTTTGGAGCAGCTCACCCCCCAGTGTGGGAAAACCTCCATGGCCTCATGAGGGCACCCCTGCATTCAGGACCATCATGCTCGCAAACTCCAGCCTGAGCCAAAGTCTGATACTCGCCCTTAGTTCAGATTCTTCAGACCTGGATTCAGCCTCTGCAGAGTGGGCCTGCCGTCACCTCGGACTGAAACGTAACCCTCTCCTGTGTTTTCGGTCTTCCATCCTCCCACTCCTGGCCCACAAGCCCTCCAGATTGGGAATTCTTGAGCCACAATGCAGCACTCTGTCTGTACACCAGAAGAAAAAAATTGCCCTATGGGGCTCACCTGAAACCCCAAATGAGGATCTACCTTGTATGGACCTCAAACGCACCCTGTTTCCTAGGTCACCTTGTGCACTAATGCTCTGTCTGACACAGCCTGAGCCCAGACCTCCCGTCAGACACCCAGACAGTTGGCCGCATATGCAGCAGATCAGACCCGCCATGGCCCTAGGCCAACATCTCTTCCCACCTGTGTTTTTAGGCGCCTGTCCCCAGACCTTATGTCAAATCCCTGCACATGGGGAAACCTGATGCAGAAAATAGAACTCCGCTTCCCCCATGGCAAGAAACCTTGCTGTTGGGAAGGGTGTCAAAGTTCAAACCTTCAGAGTAGGAAAATCCTGCATGGCCCATGAGGGGTGAGCCTGAGCTTCAGTGCCTCCCTGGGTACAAACACGCATTGTGACGCTCAGCGTGAGCCCCATATTCAAGTAAAGCTTCTCAGTTGCTGGACCAAGAGCCCGCATATCGGGCTTGCTATTCCCCTAGGCCCCAAACCTAACCAAACTTGGGTGTTTCTGGTCTCCTGTACCTGGGGCTCTGCTCTGGATTCCCTCTTATGGAGAGACCCCTGAGACAGAAAACAGGACTCCTGCCTTCCCACACAATGACCCCAAACTATCGGGAGCCAGATAAATCCCCAGAGAGGGAGAATCATCCATGGCCCATGAGGCTACCTATACATTCCACGGCCATCCTTTTCACAAAATCAAGAGACAAAAGCCTGAGCGACTGCCTCACACTCACCCTGATTTCATATCCTGAGGAACTCCCCTCAGGTTCTGTAGATTGGGCATGCCATACCCTTGACCCAAAACCTTCCCCGAGTTTGTGTTTTCAGACTTCTCTCCCTACAGCCCTGGACCACACACCCTGCAGAGTGGGGTCTCTGGTGCCACACCTCAGGGCTGTTCCTGCCCTCTCGAAGGAAACTGGTCTCTTGTAGATTCTGTCCAGCCTGCAATAGTTTGTTGTCATTCTAGGGGAAGGGAGGAGTCCTGCTTTCTGTTTCAGGTGTCCCCCAAATACAGAGATTCCAGAGCAGGGCTCCGGGTACCGTCTCCTGGAAAACCCCAACTTGGCATAGATTTCAACCTAGGGGAATGGTCAGCCCCATATGCGGGCTCTGGGTCCAGCTCCTGAGGGGTCTTATTTGAGAATGGGGCTCAGGCTGAGGGTCAAAATGCATGTTGGTGCCCAACGTTGCTCTCCAGAATGGGTGTGGCCTCATAGGCTAGGGAGGTTTCACCAACTCGGAGAGTTTGACACACAGCCGAACAGCAAGGTTTCCTGCCATGGGGAAGGAGGAGTTCTGTTTTGTGCATATGGTTCCCCACATGAAGATATTTGACATAAGTTCCGGGACAGATGCCTGAAAACCCAGGTTGGGTAATTACAACCTCGGTCAGTGGCAGTTCTGATCTGCTGGATATGCGGTCCGCTGTCTGAGTTGCTGAGGGGATGTCTGGTCTCAGTCTGTGTCGTCGAGGGCCGTGTGGGTGTATCCTCATGTGGGGTGTCTAGGCATCCCCATAGGGCACTTTGCCTTATTATGGTGGGCAGGCAGAGTGCTGCGTTGTGGCTCCAGAATTCCAAATCCGGAGGATTTATGGGTTTTATGGGACTTCTGTGAGGACACAAGTCTGAAAACACAAGCTACAGTTAGGTTCAGGGCGGAGGGCATGGCAGGCTCAATCTGCAGAGGCTGAATCAAGATCTCCAGTATCTGATGTAAGGGCGAGTGTGAGACGTTTGCTCAGGTTGGAGTGTGTGTCCATGATGGCTGCCTAATGGAGGGGTGGCCTAGTGAGGCCATGGAGGTTCTCCCACACTGGGGGTTTTGAGGTGCTCTGAACAACATGGTTTTCTTCTGCAGGACAGGCGTGTTTTGTTTGATCATCAATTGCCCCCCATAGGGAACGATTGTAGAGTAGACTCTCCATATGGATGCCTGGAAACCCTACCTGGCATTCCCACTGGAGCCTAGGAACAAGGCAGGTTCGATCTGATGGCTCTGGGGCAGGTTAGCCAGGGGAATGTGTTCAAATGGAGTCTCATGCTGATGGGTCTCAATGTGGGTTTGTGTCCATGGAGACCTTGGAATGTGGTGGTGGCTCAGGGGCCATGCAGGATTCTCCTGCCCTGAGGGTTTGAAATAGCTCCAAATAGCAAGTTTCCCTTCTGGGAACAGGAGGTGTTCTGTTATGGGCCTCAGCAACCCCAATCTGTTGGTATCTGAGACCAGACCTCTGTGGATAGATGTCTGAAAACCCAAGCTCCAGTTCAGTTTAGGTCCGAGGGGCATGTCACCGTCAACCATCTAACTGTGGGGCCATCTACCTGGCTGTCTGACTGGAGGTCGTTTCATGGGATGTGTCACACTGTGCCTTTTTGTCCAGGGTGTCCTACGAAACTGGGGTGGCCTCAGGGGCCTTGCAGGTGTCTCCTAATCTCGAGGGTTTTGGTGACTGTAAAGGGCACAGTTTCCTTTGGTTGGGCAGGCAGTCCTGCGTGGTAGCTCCAGAGTCCCACCTGGAGGGTGTGTGGGCTAGGGCTCTGGGGACAGAAGTCTGAAAACTCAAAGTTGGGTTAGGGTTACAACCAACGGTAGGGTAGGGCTGATCTGCAGACCCTGAGGGGAGCTGCTCGGGACCTGATATGAGGACAAGTGTGAGGTGGTAGCTGAGCCTTTTGCATCTGGATTTTGTATCTAGGATGGCTGCGGAATGCAGGGGAGGCCTCCTGGGCCCATGAAAGATTCTCCCTATAGGGGATTCTGCCCAGCCTCCAATACGGTGTCATGCTGGGGGCAGGGAGGAGTCATGTTTTCTGTCTCAGGGGTCCTCTGAAAACAGGGATTCCAAAACAAGTCTCTGGGTACAGTCCCCTGGAAAATCCCAGCTTGGCTTAAGATTTCATCATAGGGGCATGGCCAGCCCAATATGCAGGCTCTGGGTCCAGCCCCCGAGGGGTCTTATTTGAGAACAGGGCTCAGGCTGAGGGTCACAATGCATGTTGCTGCCCAAGGAGGCCCTTCAGAGTGGGCGTGGCCTCATAGGCCCTGCAGGTTTCACCAACACAGAGGGTTTGACACACAGCCCAACAGCAAGGTTTCCTGCCATGGGGAAGGAATAATTCTGATTTGTGCATCAGGTTCCCCCACATGAAGGGATTTGACAAAGTCTGGGGACAGATGCCTGAAGACCCAGGTTTAGTAGAGATGATGGCCTAGGGTGTGGGCAATTCTGATCTGCTAGATATGCGGCTTGCTGTCTAGGTGGCTGACGGGATGTCTGGTCTCAGACTGTCAGAACGAGCATTAGTGCACAGGGCGGCCTATGAAATTGGGGTGCCATTTAGGACCGTGAGGGTGGATCCTCATTTGGGATTTCTGGGCAGCCCAATGTGGCACTTTGTCCTTATTATGGTGGGCAGGCAGAGTGCTGCATTGTGGCTCCAGAATTCCAAAACTGGAGGGCTTGTGGGCCAAGAGTATGAGGACAGTAGTCTGAAAACACAAGTTCGTGATAGGTTCAGGGCCTAGGGCATGGCAGGCTCAATCTGCAGAGGCTTAATCAAGATCTCCAGCAACTGAAGTAAGGGCGAGTGTGAGACGTTCGCTCAGTCTGGAGTTTCTCTCCATGACGGCCGCTTAATGGAAGGGTGGCCTCATGAGGCCATGGAAGTTTTCCCATACTGGGTTTTGTGAGCTGCTCAAAAGAACATGTTTTTTTTTTTTTTTTTTTTTTGTTTTGTTTTTTTTTTTTCTGCAGGACAGGCGGTATCCTATTTGATGACCAATTGTCCCTCATAGGGAAATACTCGAGAGTATGCTCTACACATGGATGCTTGAAATCCCCACCTGCCATTTCCACTGGTGCCTCCGAACAAGGCAGGTCCGATCTGGTGGCTCTGGGGCAGGCTAGCCAGGGGAATGTGTTGAAATGGAGTCTCATGCTGATGGGTCACAATGCGGGTTTGTGTCCAGGGAGACCTTGGAATATTGCAGTGACTCCGGGGCCATGCAGGATTCTCTTGCCCTGAGGGTTTGACACAGCTCCAAATAGCAAGATTCCCTTCTGGGAACAGGAGGTGTTCTGTTATGGGCCTTCTTAGCCCCCCGTATGTTGGTATCTGAGACCGGGCCTCTGGGGACAGATGACTGAAAACCTAAGCCACGGTTCCAATTATGGCCTAGGGGCATGTCAGGGTAAAGTTTCTGACTGTGGGGTCATCAACCTACGTGTCTGAATGGAGGTCAATGTCCGGGGTGTGTCAGACTGTGCCTTGATGTCCAGCTCTTCCTACAAAACTGGGGTGGCCTCGGGGTCCTTTCAGGGTTCTCCTAATCTATAGGGTTTTGGCTACAGTAAAGGGCACAGTTTCCTTTGGGCAGGCACAGTCCTGCATTATTGATCCAGATGCCCCACCTGAAGGGCCAGTGGTCAGGGCTCTGCGGACAGAAGTCTGAAATCACAAATTTGGGTTAGGTTTAGGGCTGACGGTAGGGCAGGTCCGATCTGCAGACCATGAAGGGAGCTCCTCGGGATCTGAAATGAGGGCGAGTGTGAGGGGGTAGATGAGCCTTTTGCCTCTGGATTTTGAATCTAGGATGGCCACGGAATGTAGGGGTGGCCTCCTGGGGCCATGGAAGATTCTCCCTCTTGGGGATTCTGCCAAGCCTCCAATAATTTGGTGTCATTCTGGGGGAAGGTGGGAGTCTTGTTTTCTGTCTCAGGGGTCTCCCCAAAACAGGGATTTCAGAGCAGAGCTCTGGATATGGTTCCCTGGAAAACCCCACTTTGGGTTAGTATTTCAGCCTAGGGTCATGGCCAGCTGGATATGAGGGCTCTAGTTCCAGCAACTGAGGGATCTTTTTTGAGAACGGGGCTCCAGCTGAGGGTCACAATGAGTCTTGGCACCCAAAAGGCCTTCCAGAGTGGGCGTGGCCTCATAAGCCATGAAGGTTTCACCAACTCGTAGGGTTGTACACACATCCCAGTAGCAAGGTTTCCTGTAGTGTCAGGAGGACTTCATTTGTGGAGTATGACCCCCATATGCAGGAATTTGAGACCAGGTCTCTGGGGACATGCCTAGAAACCCAGGTTGGGTAGAGATGATGACCTAGGGCATGGCAGGTCTGATCTGGTGGATAAGTGGCCAGCTACCTGGGTGGCTGACAGGAATGTAAGGGCTCAGACTGTGGCAGACAGAACATTAGTGCACAGGGCGGCCTGTGAAATGGTGGTTTCCCCCGAGGGCCGTGCATGTTGCCCCTCATTTGGGGCTTCTGTGAACCCCCCCCTAGGCCATTTTTGCCTTCTGAAAGGTAGGCAGAATGCTGTGTTGGGGCTCCAGAATTCCCAATGTGGAGGGATTGTGCACCAGGACTCTGGGGATGGAAGACTGGAAACAAGCTCAGGTTAGGGTTAGGGACTCGGGCAGGGCAGACCCGATCTGCAGAGGCTGAGGCGAGATCCCAGGCATCTGAAAGAAGAGCAAGTGTCAGACGTCCACTCAAGCTGGAGATTGTGTCCATGAGGGCCGTTTGATGTAGGGGTGGCCACATGAGGACATGGAGGTTTTCCCAATCTGGGGGTTGGGTGCAGCTCCATATAGCAAGGTTTCTTCTTCGGAACACGGGGAGTGCTGTTTGATGGCTCAAGGAAACCCCATAAGGAAGGATTCAAGAGCAGAGACTACATATGGATGCCTGAAAACTCCACCTAGGTGAAACATTGGAGCCTAGGGACAAGGCATGTCCTCTCTGCTGCGTCTGGGTTGAGCTACCCAGGGGGCTGAGGTGAAAAGGAGTCTCACGCTGACGGGCACAATGCGGGTTTTTGTCCAGGGAGACCTTCGAATGTGGCGGTGGCTTTGAGGCCCATGAAGGTTCTACTATCCTGAGAGTTTTGGGGCACGTCGAAAGAGCAAGGTTTCCTTCTGGGGACAGGAGGTGTTTTGTTCTGCGGCTCAGGGATCCCCCAGATTTTGTTATTCGTATACAGACCTCAGAGGACACATGCCTGAAAACCTCAACTGGGGTACAGATGAGCGCCGAGGGGCATGTCCAGTTCAATCTTCTCTCTCTGGGGCTATCTACATGGTTGTCTGATGGGAGGTAGTTGAGCAAGGTGTGTCAGACTGCGTATTATTATCCAGGTCATCCTACACTGTTGGGAAGGCCTCAGGGGCCTTGCAGGTTTCTCCTATTCTTGAAGTTTCTTGAAGTTTTAAAGGACCCAGCTTCCTTCTGGAAAGTAGGCACAGTCCTGTGATGTGGTTATGCAATACCCAGTCTGGAGGCTTTGTGGGTGAGGACTATGGAGACAGAAGTCTTAAAACACCAACTGGGTTTAGGATTAGGCCGAGAGTATGGAAAGCCCAATCTGCTGGTCCTTAGGAGAGCTCTTTGGGATCAGAAATGAGGGCGAGCATGAGGCAGAAGCTCAGGTTTTGCCTGTGGTGTTTGTGTCTAGAATGGATGCGGAATATAGGGGTGGCCTCATGGGCAAAGGGAGATCCTCCCACTTTGGAGTTTTGCACTGCTCCAAATTGCATGTTGTCATTGTTTGGGAAAGGAGGAATCCTGTTTTATGATTCAGGGGTCCCCATGAGGAGGGATTCGAGAGCAGGGCTCCTTGTATGGGTGCCTGGGAACCCAACCTTCTGATACGATTTGGGCCTAAGGTAATGGCAGGCCTAAGATAGTGGCTGTAGAATGGCTGTGAAATGTAGGGGTGCCCTCATAGACCATGGGAGATTGTGCCTCTTTGGGGGTATAGCACTGTTCCAAATTACATGTCATTGTTGGGGAAAGGAGGAATTCTGTTTTATTAGTCAGGGCTTCCCATAAGATGGCATTTGAGAGCAGAGCTCTGTGGATGGGTGCCTGGAAACCCACCCTTGGGATCGCATTTGGGCCTGGGTCATGTCAGGTCTCATAAGCTGGATCTAGGTCAATGTACTGAGGGCGCTTAGTTGAAAACCCGCCTCAGGCTGAGGATCACAGTGCGGATTTGTTCCCAAGGCTCCCCACAACAGTGGGTTTCGCCACATGGGCCATGCTGGTTTCTCCTATTCTGAGGGTTTTACACACATCCCAATAGCAAGGATTCCTGCTGGGTGCAGGAGGACTTCATTTTGTAGACCATGTTCCCCCAAATGCAGGGATTTGAGAACAGTCCTCTGGGGACATGCCTTGAAACCCAGGTTGGGTAGAGACGATGGCCTAGGGTAATGGCCTGTGCGATCTGGTAGATAGGCGGCCAGTTACTTGGTGGCTGACAGGAGGTCCAGTCTCAGGCTGTGTCAGACAGAGCAAGAGTGCACGGGGCAGCCTCTGATATTGGGGATCCCTCACAGGCCATGCAGTTTGATCCTCATGTTGGATTTCTGGGCAGACATCTAGAACACTACTTCTCTCTGGAGGGCAGGCAGAATGCTGCCTAGTGGCTCCAAAGTTTCCCATCTCAAGGGCTTGTGGGTCAGGATTGTGAGGACTGAAGTCTGAAAACACAAACTAGGGTTAGATTTAGGGCCAAGGGCATGGCGATTCCAATGAACAGCAGCTGATTCCAGATCTCCAGCACCTGAGTAAGGGCAAGTGTCAGACATTCGCTCACACTGGAGTTTGTGTACGTGATGCCCGACTAATGGAGGTGTGGCCTCATGAGGCAATAGAGGTTTTCCCACACTGGGGCTTGTGAGCTGCTCCAAACAGCTAGGTTTCCATATGTGTTACCATGGAGTCATCAAACAGGACTCCCACTGACCCACATATGGAAAGATTGGTTAGCAGAGCTCTAGGCATGCATGCCTGGAAAGCCCACCTCAGGTTAGCATTGCAGCTAAGGAACATGGAAGGTTCTATCTGCTGCCTCGGGGGTGAAGTACCTAGGGGGCTGAGTTGACATGGAGTCCTATGCTGATGGGTCACCATGCTGGTTGGTGTCCAGGGAGACCTTAGAATGTGGCGATGGCTCAAGGGCCATTCAGGATTCCCCTACACTGAGGTTTGGACCCAGCTCCCAAGAGCAAGGTTCCTTCTGGGGACAGGAGGGGTGCTGTTGAGTGGCTCAGGGACCACATGTTGGACCATATGTTGGTATTCCAGAACAGGCCTCTGTGGACAGATGCTTGAAAACATAGTCTAGGTTTCAGATGAGGTCCTATGGGCATGTCATGTTCAATCTTCGGACTCAGAGCCATTTACCTGGTTGTATGCCTGGAGTTAGATGCTCAGCATGTGTCAGACTGTGCATTTTTGTCCAGTGCAGCCAACGAATTTGGGGTGGGCTCAGGGGTCTTGCAGGTTTCTCCTAATATGGAGAGTCTGGGCAAATGTGACAGGCAGAGTTTCCTTCAGGAGGGCAGGCATAATCCTGTGGTGTTACTCCAGAGGCCCCATCCAGGAGGGCATGTGTGCCAGGATTTGGGGGAAAGAAGTCTGCAAGCACAAACTCCATTTAGGGTTTGGGGCGAGGTGATCATAGGCCTGATCTGCCGACACTGAGGGGAGCTCCTCAGGATCAGAAATTAGGGTGACTGGGAGGCAGTAACCCAGGCTTTTATGTCTGGATTTTGTGTCCAGAAAGGCTGCTGAGTGCAGGGGTGGCCTCATGGAGCCATGGGAGATTCTTCCTCTCTGGGGATTCTGCCCAGCTCTCAATAGTTTGTTGTCTTTTTGAGGGAAAGGAAGAGTGGCTGTTTTCCGTCTCAGGGGTCCCCCCCAATACAGGAATTCCAGAGTCGGGCTATGGGTTTGGGTGCCTGGAAAACCACAGAAGGGTTAGTTTAGGGACAAGGGACGTGGCAGGACCGGAATTTGGGCTCCTGGTCCAGCTCCTGAGGGGGCTTGTTTTGAAAATGGGCTCAGACTGAGGGTCACAATGTGTGTTTTTGCCCACGGTGACCCTCATGATCCATGCAGCTAGCTCCAAAACTGAGGATTGGACAACCATCCCAACAGAAAGGTTTCCTGTCCTGGGGAAGGAGGAGTACTCTTTTGTGTTTCAGGTTCCGACCGTGGGCAGGGATTTGAGCTAAGGTTTTGGAACAAATGACTGAATACAGGTTGGGTAGAAATGACGGCCCCAGTCCATGGCAGGAACCACCTGCTGGATATCGGGCCCACTATCTGGGTAACTGACAGGAGATCGAGTGTCAAGCTGTGTCAGAGCATTAGTGCACAGGGTGGCCTATGATATTGAGGAGCCCTTGAGGGCCATGCATGTTGTTTCTTATTAGCGGTTTTTGGGCAGACCTATACGGCACTTCTCCTAACAGGTGATCTTGAAGAATGCTTTGTTGTGGCCCCAGAATTCCCAATCTGGAGGCCGTGTGTGTCAGGAGTGTGAGGACGGAAGTTTGAAAACACAAGCTATGTTTAAGTTAAGTGCTGAAAACATGGCAGTTCCAATGCACAGTGGCTGATTTGAGATCTCCATCACCTGAGTAAGGGCGAGTGTCAGATGTTTGCTCATGCTGGAGTTTTTGTCCATGATGGCCGACTAATGGAGGGGTGGCCTCATGAGGTCATGGAGGTTTTCCGACGCTGGGGCTTGTAAGCTGCTCCAAACAGCTAGGTTTCCATGTGTGGGACAGGGGGAATTGGGTTTGATGGCTCCAGGGTCCCACATATGGAAAGACTGTGTAGTAGAGCTCTCTGCATGGATGCCTGGAAAGCCAACCTCGCATTACCATTGCAGCAGAGGAGCATGGCAGGTTCGTTTTGGTGGCTCTGGTGTCAGTACCAAGGAGGCTGAGTTGACATGAAGTCTCATACCGATGGGTCACAATGCTGGTTTGTGTCCAGGGAGACCTTAGAATGTGGTAGTGGCTTAGAGGCCATGCAGGATTCTCCTAACCTGAGGGTTGGACCCAGCTCCCAGCCAATGTTTCCTTCTGGGGATAGGAGGTGTTCTATTTTGTAGCACAGGGACCACATGTTGGGCTATATGTTGGTGCTCCAGAACAAGTCTCTAGGGACAGATGCCTGAAAACCTATGCTATGTTTCCAATGAGGTGCTATGGGCATGTCAGGTTCAATGTTCTGATTCAGGGCCATTGACCTGGATGTCTGCATGGAGGTAGGTGCTCAGGGTGTGTCAGACTGTACATTTGGCTCCAGAGTGCCTCCGATTTGGGGTGGGTTCAGGTTCCTTGCAGGCTTCTCCTAATTTGGAGGGTTTGGGCAACTGTGACGGGCAGAGTTTCCTTCAGGAGGGTAGGCACATTCCTGTGGTGTGCCTCCAGAGGACCCATCCTGTAGTGCATGTGGGCCAGGGCTTTGAGGACAGTGTCTGCAAACGCAAAGTCAGGTTAGGGTTAGGGGTGATGTGATCGCAGGCCCCATCTGCAGGCCCTGAGCAGAGACCCTCGTGATCTGAAATTAGGGCACCTGGGAGGCAGTAGCATAGGCTTTTCTTTCTGGATTATGTGTCCAGAATGGCCGCAGAATGCAAGGGAGTCCTCATGGGGCCATGGGTGATTCTTCTTCCCTGGGGATTCTCCCTAGCTCCCAATAGGTTGGTGTCTTACTGAGGGAAGGGAAGAGTGCTGTTTTCCATCTCAGAGGCCCCCCCAAAACAGGGATTCCAGAGGCGAGCTCTGGGTCTGGTCGCCTGGAAAACTATACCTAGTATTAGGATATCGGCCTAGGGGGGGTGGCAGGCTCTGTATGTGGGCTTCTGGTCCAGCTACTGAGGGGGCTTGTTTGAAAGTGGGCTCAGGCTGAGGGTCACAAGTCCTGTTTGTGCCCAAGGAGTCCCTGAAACTTGGGTGTGCCTCATGGGTCATGCAGGTATCTCCAACTCTGAAGGTTTGACCCCATCTGAACCCCATGATTTCTTGCCATGGGGAAGGAGGAATTCTGAGTTGTGCATCAGGTTCTCCCCTGCGCAGGGATTTGAGATTGGTTCAGAGTCCTGAAAACCCAGGTTGGGAAGAGATGACAGCCTAAGGCCATGGCGGGTCCAATGTGCTGGATATGCAGCCAGCTGTCTGGGTGTCTGATGGGAGATCTGGGCTCAGGGTTTGTCAGATACACCATGAGTGCACAGGGCAGCCTATAAAATTGGGGTGTGGTCTAGAGCTGTGCAGGTGGATCCTCATGTGGGGTTTCTGGGAAGCCCCATAGTGCACTGTATTTATTCTGCTGGGCAGGCAGAGTGCTGCATTGTGGCTCCAGAATTCCAAGTCTGGAGGGTTTGTGGACCAGGAGTGTGAGGACAGAAGTCTTAAATCACAAGTTAGGGTTAGGTTTCATTCAGGCCGAGAGCATGGCAGGCCGACTTTGCAAAGGCTGAATCGAGATCCCCGGCATCTGATGTAATGGCGAGTATCAGACATTGGCTCAAGCTGGAGCTTTGTGTCCATGATGGCCCCTTCAGGAAGGGGGTGACTCAAGAGGCCATGGTGGTTTGCCCACTCTGGGGGTTGTGAGTTGCTGCAAACCGCAAGCTTTACTTCTGCGGGACAGGTGATTCCTGTTGGATGGCTCAAGGATGCCCCATATGGAAGATTTTGAAAGCAGGGCTCAAAGGAGAGCATGGATCTAAGGATGGATGCCTGGAACCCCACCTCGCATTTCCATTAGCTCCTAGCGAAAAAGCAGGTTCGATCTGCTGGCTCTGGGGCGAGCTACCCAGGGGGCTGAGTTGAAATGGACTCTCATGAGTTTGGGTCATAATGTGGGTGTGTGTCCGTGGAGACCTTGGAATGTGGCGGTGCTCAAGGGCCCTGCAGGAATTCTACTACCCGGAGGGTCTGACACAGCTCCAAATCGCAAGATTCCCATGTGGAGATGAGAGGTGTTCTGTTTTGTGCCTCAGGAAACCCCCATATGCTTGTATTTGAAGCAAGGCCTCTGAGGAGAGATGCTCAGAAACCAAAGCTAGGGTTCAGATTAGGGCCTAGGGTTATGTGTGGTTCAATCTTCTTTCTCTGGCACAACTGTCTGCATGTCTGTGGGGAGGTGGTTGCTCAGGTTGTGTCAGAATGCACCTTTTTGTCCAAGGCAGGCTATGCCATTGGGATAACCTCGGGGGCCTTGGAGGTTTCTCCTAATCTGTAGGGTTGTAGCCAATGGAATGGGCACAGTTTCCTTTGAGAGGTCAGGCACAGTCCTCCAGTGTGGCTCCGGAGGCCCCAGCCTGGACGGTGTGTAGGCTAGGGCTGGGGGGAGGGAAGTCCAAAAACCCAAACTCACCTTAGATTTGGGGCTGAGGGTAGGGCAGGCCCGATATACAGACCGTGAAGGGAGCTCCTCGGGATACGAAAGAAGGGCGAGTATGAGGCGGTCACTCAGGCTTTTGTCTCTGGATTTTGTGTCAAGGATGGTTGTGAAATGGAGGGGTGGCCTCATGGGCCATGGACGATTCTAGCTCTCTGGGAATTTGGTAGGGCTCCCAAGAGTTTGGGGTCATTCTGTGGGAAGGGCGGAGTCCTGTTATATGTCCTAGGGTCCCTCCAAAAGAGGGATTCCAGAGCAGAGCACTGTGTATGGACAACTGGAAAACCCGACCTTTGGATTGGATTGGGGCCTAGGGGCATGGAAGCAGGATTCATGGGCTCTTGGTGCATACATGGAGAAGCCTTAATTCGACATGGGCTCACGCTGAGGGCCCCAAATTGTATTTGTGCCAAGGTGGCCCTCAAGCATGAGCGTGGCCTCATGGGCTGAACAGGTTTCTCCAACTCTGAAGGTTTGACCCCATCACAACCGCAAGGTTTCTTGCCATGGGGATGGAGGAGTTCTGAGTTGTGCATCTGGTTTCCCCTAGCACAGGGGTTTCAGATAAGGTATAGGTTCAGAGGCCTAGAAACCCAAGTTGGGAAGAGATGATGGCCTAAGTCCAGGGAGGGCCCAATGTGCTGGTTTTGCGGCCAGCTCTCTATGTGTCTGCCAGAAGGTCTAAGCTCAGGCTTTGTCAGACATAGCATGAGTGCACAGGGCAGCCTATGAAGTTGGGGTGTGTTCGAGGGCCGTGCAAGTTGAACCTCATGTGAGGTTTCTGGGCAGCCCCATAGGACACTATTTTTTTTTTCTCCAGTGGCAAGCAGAGTCTGTATTGTGGTTCCAGAACTCCCAATCTGGAGGGCTTGTGGGCCAGGAGTGTGAGGACAGAAATCTGAAAACACAAGCTGGGTTTAGGTTTTGTTTGGGGCCGAGGGCTCGGCAGGCCCACTCTGCAGAGGCTGAATAGAAATCTCCTGTATCTGTAGTAAGGGTGAGTATCTGATATTGGCTCACCTGGAGTTTGTGTCCATAATGGCCCCTTCAGGAAGGGGATGCCTCATGAGGCCATGGAGGTTTCCTCACTTGGGGATTGTGAGATGCTCCAAACCACAAGGTTTCCTTCTACAGGTCAGGCGAGTCCCACTGGATGGCTCAAGGCTGCCCCATTCTGAATGATTCAAGAGCAGGTCTCTAAGCATAGATGCCTGGAAACCCCACCTCACATTCTCATTGGCTCCTAGGCACAAGGTAGGTTCGATCTGCTGGCTCTGGCGGGAGCTACCCAGGGGGCTGAGTTGAAATGGACTCTCATGAGGATGGGTCATAATGTGGGTGTGTGTCCATGGAGACCTTGGAATATGGTGGTGGCTCTGGGGCCTGCTGGATTCTCCTACCCGGAGGGTCTGACACAGTTCCAAATCACAGAATTCCCATGTGGAGTCGAGTGTTGTTCTCTTTTGTGCCTCAGGAAACCTCCATATGCTGATATTTGAAACCAGGCCTCTGAGGAGAGATGCCTGGAAACCATGACTAGGGCTCAGATTAGGGCCTTGGGCCATGTCCGTTTCAATCTTCTGTCTCTGGGGACATCTGTCTGTGTGTCTGAGTGGAGGTGGTTGCTCAGGTTGTGTCAGAATGTGCCTTTTTTCCAGCGCAGCCTACGTTATTGGGATGGGCTCGGGGGCCTTGGAGGTTTTTCCTAATCTGTAGGGTTGTGGCCAATGGAATGGGAACAGTTCCCTAAAAAGGGCAGGCACAGTACTACGCAGTGGCTCTAGAGGCCCCAGCCTGGAGAGTGTGTCGGTCAGGGCTGTGGGAAAAGAAATCTGAAAACACAAACTCGGCAAAGGTTTGGGGCCAAGAGTATGGCAGACCCGATCTACAGACCGTGAAGGGAGCTCCTCGGCATAGGAAATAAGGGCGAATGTGAGGTGGTAGCACAGGCTTTTGTCTCTGGATTTTGTGTCAGTAATGGCCGTGGAATGGAGGGGTGGCCTCATTGGCCATGGACGAGTCTCCCTCTCTGTGGATTTGGGCCTGCTCCCAATAGTTTTGGGTCATTTTGTGAGAAGGGCAGAGTCCTGTTTTCTGTCTCAGGGTCCCCTCCCTAAGAGGCATTCCAGAGCAGAGCCATGGGTATGGGCGACTGGAAAACCCGAACTTTGGTTTGGATTGTGGCCTAGGGGCATGGCACGAGCGATATTCAGGCTCTTATTCCATTTTTTTCCCTTTTTTTTTAATTTTATTTTTTTATAAACATATATATTTTTTCCCCAGGGGTACAGGTCTGTGAATCTCCAGGTTTACACACTTCACAGCACTCACCATAGCACATACCCTACCCAATGTCCATAAACCCACCCGCCCTCTACCAACCCCTCTTCCCCCAGCAACCCTCAGTTTGTTTTGTGGGATTAAGAGTCACTTATGGTTTGTCTCCCTCCCAATCCCAACTTGTTTCATTTACTCTTCTCCTACCCCATTAACCCCCCATGTTGCATCTCCTCCCCCCTCATATCAGGGAGATCATATGATAGTTGTCTTTCTCTGACTGACTTATTTCACTAAGCATGATACCCTCTAGTTCCATCCACGTTGTTGCAAATGGTAAGATTTCATTTCTTTTGATGGCTGCATAGTATTCCATTGTATATATATACCACATCTTCTTTATCCATTCGTCTTTTGATGGACATCTAGGTTCTTTCCATAGTTTGGCTATTGTAGACATTGCTGCTATAAACATTCGGGTGCACGTGCCCCTTCGGATCACTACGTTTGTATCTTTAGGGTAAATACCCAGTACTGCAATTGCTGGGTCATAGGAAAACTCTATTTTCACTTTTTGAGGAACCTCCATGCTGTTTTCCAGAGTGGTTGCACCAGCTTGCATTCCCACCAACAGTGTAGGAGGGTTCCCCTTTCTCCGCATCCTCGCCAGCATCTGTCATTTCCTGACTTGTTCATTTTAGCCATTCTGACTGGTGTGAGGTGGTATCTCATTGTGGTTTTGATTTGTATTTCCCTGATGCCGAGTGATATGGAACACTTTTTCATGTGTCTGTTGGCCATCTGGATGTCTTCTTTGCAGAAATGTCTGTTCATGTCTTCTGCCCATTTCTTGATTGGATTATTTGTTCTTTGGGTGTTGAGTTTGCTAAGTTCTTTATAGATTCTGGACACTAGCCCTTTATCTGATATGTCGTTTGCAAATATCTTCTCCCATTCTGTCAGTTGTCTTTTGGTTTTGTGAACTGTTTCCTTTGCTGTGCAAAAGCTTTTGATCTTGTTAAAATCCCAATAGTTCATTTTTTGCCCTTGATTCCCTTGCCTTTGGCGATGTCCCTAGGAAGATGTTGCTGCGGCTGTGGTCAAAGAGGTTGCTGCCTGTGTTCTCCTCAAGGATGTTGATGATTCCTTTCTCACATTGAGGTCCTTCATCCATTTTGAGTCTATTTTCGTGTGTGGTGTAAGGAAATAATCCAATTTCATTTTTCTGCATGTGGCTATCCAATTTTCCCAACACCATTT
>NW_022631829.1:0-26305 GCF_010015895.1 Lontra canadensis
AATCATCCAGTACACACACCTTCATCCTGCCACTTTTTTTTTTTTTTTAAGATTTTACTTATTTATTTGACAGAAACACAGTGAGAGAGGGAACACAAGCAAGGGGAGTGGGACAGGGAGAATAGGCTTCCAGCAGAGCAGGGATCCTGATGTGGGCTTGATCCCAGGACCCCGGGATCATGACCTGAGCCAAAGGCAGACACTTAATGAACGAGCCACCCAGGCACCCCCATGCTCGCACTTACATAACCCTTATTTTAAAAGGTTTTATCAGATGCCTTGCTCAAATCTAGACACACTAGATCTCTACCAGTATCCTTATCTACCAGTCTATTAAACCGATCAGTTTTGTTAATGTGTTCTGTCCAGCAGCCACCAGAGATATGGAGGCAAGAAGGTCAGATGACAAGGATTTAAAGCATAAAGTTTCCATTCTTCATGTCCCAAAGGTAATAGGCATTAAAGAGTAAACTATTGAATTTTAACTTCACAGTAGTATTTTTCTCTAATTATGTTTTTTCTTATTATTTTTTTTTTTTTTACTAATCTCAATGACCAAATATGATTAAAGAAGAAATCAGCTTTCCTATCTCATTGGAAATTATTGTGTTTGGGGCACCTGGGTGGCTCAGAGGGTTGAGCCTCTGCCTTCAGCTCAGGTCATGATCTCAGGGTCCTGGGATCAAGCCCCATGTCAGGCTCTCCACTCAACGGGGAGCCTGCTTCCCTTTCTCTCTCTGCCTGCCTACTTGTGATCTCTCTCTCTCTCTCTCTCTCTCTCTCTCTGTCAAATAAATAAATAAAATCTTCATTTAAAAAAAAAAATGATTGTGTTTAAAGGGGACTCTATTATCAAAGCAGGAAGTAAGCTCCAGGGCACTTTCTTCCCACATGGCTTAGAGGGCTATTTTTATAATATTTCTGTAAATTTGAAATTATTTAATATAGAAATTATTAGCATTAAAAAAAACCACAGAGGCTATTAGAAAAACCAGGTTAAAAAATGATACCCCAATGCCCAATGAATAAAATGAACACATAGTTTTTTAAAAGTGTAAAACAAATATTTACCTACGATAATCAAACAGGCAGGGGGCTTCACCAAATGCCATGAATTTCAATAACTAATTGTCAAGTAAGGCTCTCAAGCCATCCACATTACTAATAATTTAATCCCAGTTTAAATGACTAATCCTGGTTGTTAAATAAAACTAAAGGTATTCCTCCCACCACCCCCCAAGAACAGGGTACAAACTCCAACAGGGTGAAAGAGAACTGATACAGGCTATTTAACAAAAATTCGGAGAAGCAGAGCACAAACCTTCTAAGACTACATATTGTCTAGTTGATGCATATCTCCTCCATCCCCTGCCATCACCTCAAGTCACAGAAAAGTGTGAAGACCCAAAATTTCCAGCGCTCAGATTGTGGTATAGAGAGGAAAACAAACTGGAACAAACTGGTTTTGGATATTTCTAGAGTAGAAAGAATCCTGACTCAAAGCAAATAGAAAGTAGAAAATCTAGATAGAATGTGAGGAGAATGAAAAAATATTACAGAACTATTTCACAAATACACTTGCTTTTTAACAATTCAAAGAAAAGACAAAAACAAAATAACATAAATGTAATAGATAATAGGAGGTTCCAAATTAGAAAAACCCCAGAAATAAGGGGATTGCCTACAAACGCTTTAAACCACAAAACATTTTAAGAACATGAATTTTATGGAACATGAATTTAAATACCCTGTGATAAAAGAAAAACTAGAAAGAGCTGAAAAAAAAAATGACAAAACAACATAATTCCAAAACTAGTGAATAAAGTAAAAACAGCAAGGAACAGTTAGAACAGCTAAAACTTGAATTACAATGTAGAGCAAAAGTTAAAAAAAAAGATATAACCACAGTAAACACAGGTTAAAAAAAAAAAAGGAACTAAGAGATTAAAGTTAGTATAAAGGAGGTAGATAGTGGGGACTGGATAAAAGAGATCTCGTGTGATGAAAAATGGTGTCCTGAAGTATTAAACCCATCAAATTAAAACTACTCAAGAGAATATCCCTGAAATAAAAGCGGATCTGCTGAATTAAAGAATACATTGCATGTCAGAGAACTTCCAGAAGGACCGCTCAACCCTGAGGCCCATCTTGCGTATATACTGAAGTTCAAAAGTAAAGAAAGAGTTCTTCATGCCTTCAGACCGACGATATCAAATTATCTGCAGGGGACGTAGTGACCTCAAAATTCAGTGGCAAAAGGCAGGAGCAATGACAAAACATAACCCAAGAATATCTTAACAAAAGAAGTTGTCATTCAAGGAGATAGACTTTCCAAAACATGAAAAGAAAAGGAAACCCAGCACCCATGAGCCTCTCTCAAAAAGAAAAATAAAATATCAATGATAGGTTGGCCATTAAGACAAGAATTTAAGGGGAAAAAAGGGGAAAGAGAAGCCATATAAGAGGCTCTGGGTGAACACCAAATCCGTTTAAATATAGACCAGTACAAACCAGTGGACTGTCATAACAACATTGATGTCACAAACATGTCAGTATAAAAATACCATAAAAGTCAGAGGAAGGGGATGCAGGCACGGGGGTGAGAATATTATCTTCGTCTTTTATAGCAGAGGTCAGTGTTAAAAAAAAATGCAACGTTCAAAACACTTCAATCTACAGTAGAGCTTTTAGAGTTAGTATTTCTCAAAGGAAGAAAACTTTATTGAAAATTTAGCAATTCTTTCTGGGTGCCTGGGTGGCTCAGTGAGTTAAGCCTCTGCCTTCAGCTCAGGTCATGATCTCAGGGTCGTGGGACAGAGCCCCACATCGGGCTCTCTGCTCAGCGGGGAGCCTGCTTCCCCTTCTCTCTGCCTGCCTCTCTGCCTACTTGTGATGTCTGTCTCTCTCTCTCTGTCGAATAAATAAATAAAATCTTTTTTAAAAATTTAGCAATTATTTCACTTGGCTTCAGTTTGGTTTAGTGTTAAATCCAAGTGGTTTCCTTCTGTGAAATCCAAGTAGAACTAAATTGAGTATCATTATCTGTCTGACAGCAAAGGAAGTGTAATGTGATGGTGCTTACCTGGGCAGTTAGGACGATATAGTGAAGATTAAATGTCTCCCCCTTAAAAAATGTACATTTATTTCATTATGTTCATATCTACCAAGCCAGTGGTTTCAATTCATGCTTTACATGGATATGGCCAAAATTCATCAAACTGTGTACTGAAAATGGGTGTATTTTACTATAAATAAATGTACCTCAATAAAGTTGATACAGTTATAAAGATTATTTAAAATTATGCCCCCTTGAGTCCACGTAGAGAAGCAGGGAAGAAATAAAGATGAAAAAAAAAAAGAAAGTGGGAAAAAATTTTTTTAAATTTTTTTTTTTTTTTTTTGAAGAAATGAAGGTGGAGGTGAATGGGCAGGGCTTTTCCATTCCCCAACTCCTACCCATCTCTGTTAAATTAACCTGGGCAGGTTGGCACTTTTTTTCTTTTTCTTTTCTTTTTTCTTTTTCTTTTTCTTTTTTATTTTATTTTCCTTCCTTCCTTCCTTCTTTTCTTTCTTTCTTTACATAAAGTCTCCAGCATAGAGTTCCAAAGTTTAAGAAAGAGAAAAAGAACACTACCATTTTAAAAATAGATGTCAATTTGGTGAGGGAACAGAAGGCAAGCTGAGGACAAAGCAGAAGCTGACACCCCACAATGCCTCCCTCTATGGGATCTATGTATGTGACATTTCTCATGCACTCCTGGCTGCCCTAAGGCTAAGGAGAGAAACAACAAATAGTTAAACTTACAGAAATCACAATCCTGCAAGACATGAGTCTTCCTCAGTTTACAAATATCTTCGTGATCTACAAGAACAAAGCATTTCTATCAATAACCTAGCTTCCAGAAGGAAATGTAGATACAATTAAATGCTCTTATAACCCTCAGCCCATTAACAGACACTTGAAGTGGGCGGAGTATAATGTTCTTCCAGGAAGTTTTCAACTATTTTCATGTTAATGCCTTACTAGATGGGTAAACCTTAACTTGACGGTGACAAGGCCTCAGGTATCTTGTAGGTCCTCTTTAGCTTATGAAAGTTCTTTTGGAAACTTCCCTTTTTCCTTACCTCCCCCAACCCCATATATATAATCAGCCACCCTCCACAACCCTGGGACAACAACTCTTTCTGCCCTGGGGTCCTGTCCGGGGACTTTAATAAATCACCATTTTGCACCGAAGATCTCTCAGGAATTCTTTCTCAGTCGTCCACTCTGGACTCCACCCCACCAAACCTCACCTATATTCCAAAACCACATCAAATTGACCTGACCATAGATTGTATACAGCTCTATAGGAGGTGGGGAGGGGAATAAACTAACAAAATAATGCCAGTGAATTAAAGGTGACCTATTGTTTGAAACAAAGAACACTTCTGGATGAGACTCATGTTATCTGCTTTCTAGAGTGGCTTCAACCCTGTCCTTCCCAGCAGATGGAGATGCTCACCAGATGGCGGGTAGTGCTCTGGATGTGTGAATGGGCCTCGCTGGGGCTTGCACCAGCCCCTGAGTCGGCCTCCCTCGCTCTCCCAGTCCCGCTCAAGTTACCAGCAGGCCCAAACAGCTGGCTGCGGTCCTGCCGGCACAAAACCTCTCCAGTTTTCCTAACAATCTCCCCCTCTTTTCTGCAACGTTTTGGCAGCTGCGGGAGTTGGGGGTGGGGGCTTTTCTCCTCCCTTTCAACTTGCCTAATGCTTGGAGCCACAGGGGAGACCCAAACCCTGAAGAACATCACGGAATGCAAAGCATTTGCAATGAGTCACAGCTGCTGAGGTGCCAGCAAGGGCTGTTCCAGACTTGGAGAGGGAGGGGGGTGGATGGTCAGTCGAAGCAGCTGCGCTTCTGTCAAAGGCCGGACTCGGGAAAGGGGAGCGGCAGCACCCGCTGGATTGAGAAAAGACAACAACGGGGGGGAAAGGGTGCGTGGGGACCGCTCCTCCGCAGCTTCCCCATCTGCTTTATGTGCAGTCACCAACTCTTCTAAGCCACATTCTCATTGTCCAGACATTTCCACAGCGTGGGGGGTGGGGGGGGGGAAGCCTTCTGGAATAGAAAGGACAGCGAGTTGGTTTTTGGAAGATGATCCCCGACGGTCTTCTAACCAATAGTCATAAGAAGCTGAGCCCACTGAGCTTTGCAATACACTATTTTAAGAAATGCAGTGGGCGTTCTCTCCTTTTTGCCAACAGAGGGGGCATTCACTGGCTCCCGTGGACGGAAAGGACTACTCCCTTTTAAATTCTGGACAGAGCACTTGGGTGTCAAAACATTACCTCTTTTAAACTATTTTATTAATAACTGTGAATAGAGGATACATTCATAATATTTATTCAAAATATTTTTTAAAAAATTTAAGAACTATATGTCTCTCACTTTGCCCCACCCTGGCCACCTACTTCTCCACTGTGTATTTTTCCAGAAGTGTTCTTTGCATGTACCAACATGTCTGATCTATGTAAATTTCTGTGCAAATAGCATACATTACACAATGTTTCATTCTTTGTTTTTAACAACCTTGGAAACAGTTTCATATCAGTACAAATAGAACTCACTTGTTTATTTGTTCATTTAACAGTACCCTAAATATTTAGCAGTACCCTGTTAACAAACACCAGTTATTTTCAATCTTTGCCCATACAAACTGTGCTCCAGGGAATATCTTTGAATATATGTGCAGGTCTATATATAGGTCAAATTTCTAAAGCCAGGATCGCTATGTTATGTTTTGACATTTTGTTATTGGTTTTTTAAGATTTAATTTTTAACTAATCTCTACACCCGACGTGGGGCTTGAACTTACAACTCCAGCATCAAGAGTCTCTCCACCTACTGGGCCATAATACATAATACAGGTCCCCTGTATTATGACATTTTGATAATTTGTCAAATTGTCCTTCATAGAGATTATAGCAGTATATATTCACATGCATGAGTGTTTCTGCTTCCCTTATTCCTCAGCACAGGATTATGCAACTTTCTTACCTTTGCCGCTTGATAGGTTCAAATACGGCATCCTATCATTATCAAATACGGTTTCTTACTACTAGTGAGGCTGAGAATCTTTATGCATGTTTGAGATGCATTGGTATTTTCTGTTCTGTGGACTATGTTCTCTGCCCATTCTCTAATGTACTGTTGGTTCTGATTCATTGAACTCTATGTATTAAGGAAAATAGTTCTTTGTCAATGTACATATAGAGAAAATTATTTTCCAGTTCATCTTTCTTCTCCCTATATGTGCAATGTTTATTTCATACAGAACTCTTCTTAGTTTTCTGCTGTAGTTACCTTTTCACTCCTGGCATCTAGAAAGTTTAGCATTTGATAGTATTTCCCCTGAAATTATGATAATTTCCCCCCATATTTTCTATATAACATGTATTATTTTGCCCTTAGCCTTTAAATTTGTGACCCAGGGACGTCTGGGTGGCTCATTTGGTTAAGCCGCTGCCTTCGGCTCAGGTCATGATCCTGGGGTCCTGAGATCGAGTCCCACATCGGGCTCTCTGCTCAGCAGGGAGCCTGCTTCCTCCTCTCTCTCTGCCTGCCTCTCTGTCTGCTTGTGTGTACTCTCTCTCTCTGACAAATAAATAAAATCTTAAAAAAAAAAAAAAATTGTGACCCAGCAGAATTTATTGTAGAGGTGGGATCTAGGCTTCATCTGTATCTTTCTCCAGATGGCTATCCAGTTGTTCCAACACTATCTACTGAAAAAATCCAATCATCCCCTCACTACACTGAAATGCTACCTTTATCAAAAACCTGAATTTTCAAGTTAATTTGTATAGTAATTTATTGCTGCATAACAAATCATCCTATATTTAGTGACAAAAAATAATAGCCCTTTATTACCCTGTAGTTTCTGTGGATCAGGAATCCAGGCCCATGTTAGATGGGTCCTCTGTGTTAGGGCCTTTCACAAATCCGCAAAGGGTCAGCTGGGGCCGAGGTCTCATTTGAGGCTTGATTGGAGAAGGACATGCTGCCAAGGTCTCATGGCTGTTGGCAGGATTCAGTTCTTTGTAGGTTGTTAGACTGGGGGCCTGGCTTCTTGCTGGTATCTGCTGGAGGCCACTCTGAGTTCCTTGCCTCTCCATATGACAGCTCACTTCAGCAAAGCCAGCAAAGAGAGAGTCAATAGAGTCTGCTGGCAAGATGGGAGTTACCATCTTATCTAGTCTTTTCTAATGTACAGAAGCGACATTCTACCATCTCTGTCACATTCTATTGGTTAGAATCAAGTCACACATCCCACTCACACTCAGAGGAAGGGAATTACACAGGGGAGTGAATACTAGGATAGGGCTATTTGCTGGGGGCCATCCTAGAGTCTGTCTGCCCTCTAGCCCCAGAGATTCATGTCTCTTTCACAAGCAAAATGCACCCACCCATTCTCAAGTTCTCCAAAAGTCTCATCCCCTTACAGCATCACTTGGAAGTCTGGAATCTCATCATCTAAACCAGGCCAGGTGTGGTCAAGGCACCTCCTGTGCAGCTCACTAAATCCAGCTCCTGAGGCACTATTCCTCCCCATCTGTAGACCTGTGAAACTAGTGAGACCTGCCTGTCACTTGCCCATGCACCTAACAGACAGTGGTGGGACTGGCAAAGGATAAAGGCTGGAAACACTCCCATTCAAAAAGGAAGAAAATGGGAGGTACAAAAGAGTCATTGTCCATAGCAATTCACAGGTTTAGGTCTGTTCAAAATTTCCATATCATACATATGTTGGCACACACACACACACACACACACACACACACACACACAGTGCTTACTAAGTTCCAAGGACTTTTCTATGTGCTTTATATATAAACTTATTTAGCCCTACAACAGCCCTAGGAGGGTAGGTACTATTATTATCCTAATTTTACGTAAGAACAAAATGAAGTACAAAGAGGTTAAACAAGTTTCCAAGGTCCTACTGCCAATAAGTGACAGAGCCAGACATGGGGCAAGTATTCCTTGCTTGGGTGGGTGAAGGAGGAACTAAACTGGTGTTCTCAGCTGGCAAACATTCTTCCTGGTTCCTTAACACACAAAATTGTGTGTTTGCGCGTGTATGAGACGATTTAGTCCTTTCTACTCCCCAGTCAGCAGCGTTCAACAAATGTGGAGCTATTCACAATTCATAGGTATTTTTTCCCTACCCTCCCTACTTCACTGACAGCCTTCTGTAAATATGGCAAGAGTATGTGTTTCTTCATTTAACTCCACTTCTCCTGCTGCTCCTCAGTGCCAGTCTAAGCATCCTGTTCCCATCGTTTCTTTCTCCTCCTCCTCCTCCTCCTCCTCCTCCTCCTCCTCCTCTTCCTCCTCTTCCTCCTTCTTCTTCTTCTTTTAAGATTTATTAATTTTAGGGGCACCTGGGTGGCTCAGTGGGTTGAGCCTCTGCCTTCGGCTCAGGTCATGATCTCAGGGTCCTGGGATTGAGCCCCAAATCAGGCTCTCTGCTCAGCAGGGAGCCTGCTTCCCCCGGCCACCACCTGCCTCTCTGCCTACTTGTGATCTCTCTCTCTCTCTTTCTGTCAAATAAATAAATAAATAAATCTTAAAAAAAAAAGATTTATTAATTTTAGAGAGAGAGCACATGGGGGAGGGGCGGAGGGAGAGGGAGAGAATCTCAAGCAGACTCTGAACTGACCGAGGAACCCCATGCTGGGCTTGATCTCACAACCTGAGTTCATAACCTGAGCCAAAACCAAGAATCAGATGCACAACTGACCGAGCGACCCAGGTGTGCCCTGTTCCCATCATTCCTTACTCCCACCTCATGGCATACCATGTGGAGGGGTTTGTCTGAGATCCCCCTACAGGCATCCTTTCTGGTGTGTTCGCCAGCCGTCATTGATCCGCACTACATCCAGCCACCCTTCCTCTTTACTGTAGATCAGGCCTTGAAGTTGTCACTTTGGGTTGCCCACTCCACATCCATTCCCCTTCCCCTCCTTCCTAACATAATCCCAACTTCTTGAAGTATCCAATATCTTGAAAGTCTGGAATCTCAACATCTAAACCAGGCCAGGTGTGGTCAAGGCACCTCCTGTGCAGCTCATTAAATCCAGCTCCTGAGGCACTATTCCTCCCCATCTGTAGACCTGTGAAACTAGTGAGACCAGGGGATTCAGGGGAAAATGACTCTATGCCCTTGTTCAAGGAATGTGGTCTGATTAACCTAAACCTGTTTCAGTAATTCCTCCTCCCTGCTTTGGCAAAATTAGAGTTTGGTTCGGGAACCAAGGTTTGAGCCAAACAGCACTTTCAATCCCTTTGGTGACAGCTACCGAACCAGATGGGGGCATATGACCTAAGTTGGTCCATCAAGATTTTTACCTGCTTTCTCATCTAGTGGATATGAACAAAATATTGTAGCCAAAATTGCTATGGGGAGCCGTATTAGAAACACTAGAGGAACCAGACTTCTGATGAATCATGTGGGCAACAGTGATGAGAGGCAGAAAAAATCTGGATGATTGATGGTACTGTTGAGCCTGCCATATCTTTGGAGTTCCTATTATATGAATTAGCACGCTTCCTTATTTTTAAAGCCAGCCTGAGTCAAACTTCTTGTTGCTTGAGATCAAAAGCTTCCTAATTCATACAGAATTAAAGATGGTGCCTAGTTTGGTGGAAGTTAGCTCGTGTCTTTTTATTATTTGGGTGCATTTTTTTGGTAATTTCTACATTGAGTCGATAACAATCACTTATTTTTGAGGATGTTCAAAACTGACTGGTAGTGCCAATTACTTTTATGAGCTCTAATAGTTTGGATAGTTAAAATAGGATTTTTAAACTATCCAAAAATATGAATAGCTTCAAAACACAGAACAACAGCATTGTCCAGGGAAAGCTCAGCCTGATAATAATTGTTATGCTCAAGGAAGCAGGGGGCATCCCACAACATCACATTTGCACCACGTCCTGCCACATTTGTCTCTTCGTCAGTCAGCCAGCCCTGGGGGTTATGGGATGCTTGAAGCAGGGTTTTGGTTCTCCTTGTCCAACAACTTAATATATGTGCCCTTGCAACTTGTGAGTGCCAGACATTAAACATAGCAGTATTCATTTCCAAACCTCAGAGTAATTCCAAAGGCCCTTAGGATGCATTAAGTATAAAAAGTGAAATCAGAATGGTACCCTAAATAAATAAATGGGGAACCTGGAAGGAGTAAAGACTTCCCTAAATTTTCAAAACCCATCGTTAATGATGGAGAGCAGAAGGAAAGGTTATATCAAGGGTTTTTTTTCCCCCCTTAAATTACTCATCGTATTATATGTGCTTAATGTGTTGTGTGTTGGGGGTCCTTACTATTTTTCTCCCAGGGAAAAGTAAAGAGTTTTTGCACTTGAGGCCCTACATGGAGGGTTGATTCAAGTAAGTCCAAAGGAGGATTGGTTAGAGACTGAGCTTGGAACTAAGCATTTCCACAAGCCTGGGTAGCCGGGAAGGGTTAGTGTTGACAGGTTTTCTGGAGGTGACAAAGATGGAATCCCATTTGCACAGTCTCAGAGGAGAGCTTGGTAAGGGCTGCCTGTCTCTGAGAGTGAATTTCCCTGTCAGCAGAGTGCACCACTCTGAAAAGCTACTGAGTTGGCCCAGACAAAACTGTCTGGACAGGTGACCTGGGAGGCACTGCACTCCATGGTGGCAGCAGGGGCAGAAAGGGCAACGTCAGTAGGTCAGGCAAGTGTTTTCATCTCTTTGTGCTTTTGCATTGGAAGAAGTCCTTCCCCACACACAGGTCACAATGATTTATATATTTTCTGTTAACTTCATGATAGTTTTAAAAATAGATCTTTAATCTTTTTGGAACCAACATCTGTTTATGCGGTAGGTAGGGATTCAGTTTTATTTTTCTCAATATAGAGAGCCAGTTCTCCCATCTGGTAAACATCCTTTCCCACAGTTTTCTCATCGATCTGCATCCTTTCCCACATTGACATGTGGGGACCAAGTTCTACTCTAAACACTGCTCTGTCTCTGCGCCTCCTATTATTCTGTTCCACTATCCATTTTGTCTGTTCTTGAAGCAGTTTCATGTTTGAATGATCGTGGCTTAGTAGTATGCCTTAAATATCACTCTATGACTTTCTTTTTCAAAGGAAACTTAGCTAAATCATGGACTTGTTTTTCCAAATAAATTTTAGAAGTTTTCAGTATTTCTCAAAAAACAAAAACCTGCCAACTTGATAAGATTGACATAATAGGGTAATTTGGGCGGGGGGGAGGGTTGGTATTTTGTTTTGTTTTTTTAAACTAGAAAGATTTTTAATTTCCAAGTCTTTTGAGAAAGCAAAATTAATACAACACAAATTGGAAGATCTAATTAATAAATTTAACAACAAGCCAAAGTAATTTTGTTACATAAATTAACCCATTTATTATAGGCTAGCAATGTTTCAAATGGTGGAGCTTCTGCTGGTCTTTCTACTCCTTCAGTCTTCTGGTGGCAGACTTTTCTGTGATGTCATCTGTCAGATGGCAGTTTCAGGTGCCACAGGAGATGGTTTTCATGTGGGAACCACAATACCTGATCCCTGCAGCTCATTTTTTCATCTTGGTTTTGCCACAGAAGGAGCAAGTGTACTTGGAGTGCTGGCTTACTTCAGTCTTCTTCACCGTTTTGACACCATAACAGGTCTAATATTTACCCACAATTCCAACCTTCTTGGTGTGTTTAGCCATGTCTGCCCCAAATTCGGTCCAAGCCCAGAGAGGAAGAGACTACGTGCAAGCCTATTAATCTGGAGAGAATCTTCATAGTATTAAGCTCTTCAGCTCATGAGCAAGGAGTACCTCCCCATTTATTCAGATCTTTTATGTCCTTCTTTTAAAACAAAAGATTTTATTTTTAAGTAATCTCAACACCCAATGTGGGGCTCGAACTCACAACCCTGAGACCAAGAGTCACACTCTCCACTGTCTGAGCCAGCCAGGCACCCCCTTTTATGTCCTTTAACACAGTTTAAAATTTTTCCTTATAGAGCTCAAAGTATAGTCTTTAATTCCTAGAGTCTCTTGTAGTTTTTATTGCTCGTGTGAAAGCCTATTCTTCTATTACATATTTTCTTGTCGCTTATTGCTAGTGTAAACAAATACTATTGATTTTTATCTCATCAATTATTTATACCTCACTGGGAACCAGTTGTGTAGATTCTTCCCTCGGAGGAGATTTTAATAGGTAGAAAGGGGAAGAGGAAAAAGAACATGAAGAAACAGGTGAGGACAAGAGACTCTCTAAGAAGCCCAAAGGCCAGAGAAGAGAGCTGCCAGGTGCTTTGGAAACCAATTTTATCTCTTCATCTCTTCCCCTGAAGCTTCATGGAATTATCCTAATTCTCACATACAGGCCCACCTCTTTAGAAATGTGCCATTCTGGGGCGCCTGGGTGGCTCCGTGGGTTAAAGCCTCTGCCTTTGGCTCAGGTCATGATCCCAGGGTCCTGGGATCGAGCCCCACATTGGGCTCTCTGCTCTGCAGGGAGCCTGCTTCCTCCTCTCTCTCTCTCTCTCTCTCTCTCTCTGCCTACTTGTGATCTCTGTCAAGTAAATAAATAAAATCTTAAAAAAAAAAAAAAAGAAATGTGCCATTCTTTCCTCTGTAAGGGGTTCCCACATCAGAGCCTACTGGAGCCCAGTCAGCCCTCAGCACCGTCACCACCCCTCACTAATGCAGGCAGTCTCCTGGGACAGCAGCCTCCCCACCGGTCTCCTACATTCCACACTCTCCAAACATCTGTTCCATCAGGTCCATCCTTTATCATGTCATCCCTCTACTCAAAAATCTGTAGTCTGCATGGAGCACCGGGTATAGTGCATAAACAATGAATTCTGTTACACTGAAAAGAAATTAATAAAAAAAAATTAAAACAAAACAAAACAAAACAAAAGTCTGTAGTCTGGATCCTTGCCTCCTTCAGATTAGCAGCCAGAGTCGTTCCTGCTGCTCAGGGGACTCTCCGTGATCTGGTCCCCCATTTGCTCTCTGACCTCATTACCTACCGTGCCCACTCCTGTTGGCTTTGTTTCACCACCGAGGTTCCTTGCTGTTTCTCCAACTTGGCAGGCTAGCGGCAGCCTCGGGGCCCAAATAATTATACATTGCTTCATAAAATACACTTGACAGCTCTCAGTTACAAAGCTTTATTATTTCTCGTGGTTTTTGAGGGTAGAAAGCTGGGAGTGACTTAGCTGGGTGGTTCCGATTGCCATCCGGGAGCAGTGAAGCTTGTAGCTGCGGCTGCGGTCTCATCTGAAGACTCAGCTAGGGGACGGTCCCCTTCTCAGCTCGCTCATACAGCTGTTGGCAGGCCGCAGATTCTCATGGATTTTTGGACTGAGGACCTCAGTTCCTTCCTGGATGCCGGCCAGACACTGGCCAGTTCCTCAGCTCTTTGCCACATGGGCTTCTCTAAAGAGCACAAAGTGTCTCTCCTGGCAGCTGGCTTCCCCTAGGGAGAGTGATATGAGAGAAAATGGGCACCCAGAATAGAAGCTGCAATCTCTTTAAAACCTAATTGCAGAAGTAACATGCCATCAGTTCTTCCATATTCTATTTATTTCAAATTTAGCCCACACCCAAGGGCACGGGAGTTAAGTTCCAGTTCTTAAAGTGGACATTCATGTCCGTATTCATGGACGTAGTTTTTTTAAGATTTTATTTATTGGAGAAAGAGAGCACATGCACAGAGGAAGAGGGGAAAGCAGAAGCTGAGCAGAAAGCCTGACCTAGGACCCAATCCCAGGACCCTGAGATCATGACCTGAGCCGAAGGCAGATGCTTAACCGAATGAGCCATCCAGGTACCCCATGGACATACAATTTTTATAATGATCACAAGACCTTTGCACTTGTTCCCTCTGCCAGGGATCCCTGCATGGCTGGCTCCTTCTCTCATTCAAGTCTCTGCTCATCAGAGAGGCTTCTTATGAACTTCCTCTCTGAAATAGCATCATTCTCTATCCCTTTGTGTTATTTTCCCCTAGTGCTTATCATCTGACATACTAGATTGTATTTGTTTATAATTTGTCTTCACACTAGAATATTGGCTTGGTAAAGGTAGAAACTTTGTTTTACTTACAATTAAATCCCCAATACTCTAGAATTATGACTGACATATAGCAAGCACTCAATAAATACTTGTAGGGAAGGAGGAGAGAGAGGGGGGAGAGAAACCCCAAATATGGATTCACATCTTTAGTGTCTTCCACATGGAAACCTAGTTCATGTCCAGAGTATATTTCACCTGGCCTAGCCCCTTGGATATCTGCAGGAATCCCAGGTACCACATGGCACCTGTGTCCGGCCTTTTATTTTTTAAGATTTTTTGAAATTTATTTGTCAGAGAGGGAGAAAAAACACAAGCAGGGGGAGCGGCAGAGGCAGAGGGAGAAGCAGGTTCCCCACTGAGCATGGAGCCTGATGTGGGACTCAATCCCAGGACAGTAGGATCATGACCTGAGCCAAAGGCAGATGCTTAACTGACAGCCACCCAGGCTTCCCAGCATCTGTGTCTTTTCTACATATGAGGATTTATAGAGGGTTGAATTGTGTTCCCAAAAAAGATAGGTTCAAGTCCTAATCTCCAGTACCCATGAAAGTGATATTATTTGAAAATAAGGTCCTTACAGATGCTATTAAAAAGGATCATCTCAGGGCACTTGGGTGGCTCAGTCATATGGGCGTCTGACTCTTGATTTCCACTCAAGTCATAATGTCAGGGTTGTGAGATCAAGCCCCAAGTCAGGCTCTACACTGGGCGTCAGGCTCTACACTGGGCGTCAGGCTCTACACTGGGCGTGGAGCCTGCTTGAGATTCTCTCTTTCCCTCTCCCTCTGCCCCTCCCCCTCCCTCTTAAAAAAAAAAAGGATTATCTCCATGCCTTACATAAAAAGTAATGACTTAGATAAATTTTCATAATCTTACAGGCCAAATAAAAGCCCTTTCAATTCATTTTGTTAATTGCATATGTAATATTTCTAAAACAACTTTCTTTCTTTTTTTTTTAAGATTTTATTTATTTGAGAAAGAAAGAGTGAGAGAGATAAAGCACAAGATAGGGGGAGGGTCAGAGGGAGAAGCAGACTCCACCTGAGCAGAGAGCCCAACACTCTCAATCCTGGGACTCCAGAGCCAAAAGCAGACACTTAACTGACTGAGCCACTGGGGCACCCCAACAACTTTCTTATATATGCTTAGAATTCTGTCTAAACTCAGGATATTCAGGAAACGGCATCACTTGAAGGGCCCTAGGATGGGGGAACGAAGATAGGAGGAGGATATTTTTAAGTATATACCCCTTTGTGCTACTTGACATTTTATCTTGTGTCATTGTTTTCTTGAAAACACACACACATACATTGCCATTGTTTTCTTGAACATACACACACATACACTTAAGAAAAAAAATAGCATGGCATTCCATTTTCTTTTAAATTTTATTTATTTATTTGGCAGAGAGAGAGATCACAAACAGAGCGAGAAGCAGGCAGAGGGAGAGGGAAAAGCAGTCTCCCTGCAGATCAGGGAGCCCAATGCAGGGCCTGATCCCAGAACACCGAGACCATGACCAGAGCCGAAAGCAGACACCCAACCAACTGAGCCACTCAGGTGCCCAGCATGGCATTCCTATTGCTTCAGTAAACTGTGATGTAGTTTCCACAGAGATAAAAGTATCTTTTAGCCAATAACTACTTAATCAAAATCAAACATCTATGAAACTGTTAACTGAAACTTGTTAAGAGGCAGATCTTATATTAAATGTTTTTATCAAAAAAAGAGGCAAACTGAGGGTTGCTGGGGGGTGGGAGGTAGGGATAGGGTGGCTGGGTTATGGACATTGGGGAAGGTATGTGCTATGATGAGTGCTGTGAAGTGTGGAAACCTGGCGATTCAAACCTGTACCCCGGGGGCAAATAATACATTAGATGTTAATAAAAATAATTAAAGGAGAGAGAGAGAGAGAGGAAACTTTTAGAGGCGATAGACATTTTCATGGGTGTATGCTTACCTTCAAATTCATCGAGATGTATACATTAATTATATACAGCTTTTTCTGTATGTCAATCATACTTCAATTACAAACATTTTCAGAAAAGAACAACAGGATTACTAATAACAGTTTGGCAAACAGTTGTGAGATTTTGGGGCTTGAAATCTATTTGCAAATGAGATTTGTCTCCCTCTACCTGTTTAATTTTTTTTTTTTACAACTTTGGATTGTTAAGGTAGGGTATGTTTGCATCTTCTAAAATAAGTAAATAAATATTTTTTTTAAAAGACAGTGACCCCTGAACGCTGGTCATTTTTGGTTTTTTTTTTTTTCCAGATAGAAAGGTAAGAGGCATATGTGTTAATGTTAACTTTAAGGATAACAATTATTATATCCATCAATAAGAAAGTATTTTGGGGTGGAGAGCAAAGAAAAAAAAGTATTTTCAGAGGCCCCAAATAAAACTATACTCACTGATATTCATTTATTCTCTCTCTTTTTTTTTTTTCAAAGATTTATTTATTTATTTGACAGAGAGAGATCACAAGTAGGCAGAGAGGCAGGCGGAGAGAAAGGGGGAAACAGGCTCCCCGCTGAGTAGAGAGCCTGATGCGGGGCTCAATCCCAGGACCCTGAGATCATGACCTCAGGCGAAGGCAGAGGTTTAACCCACTGAGCCACCCAGGCGCCCCTCATTTATTCTCTCTTTCATTCCAATGTATTGCCTGCTTGTGTCCCAGGATGCACTCGAGGCTGAGGATAAAAGCAACAAGGCAAGTGACAAGTGACAGACTTGTAACTGAGAATGTATAATTCACCGTGATGGACACAAAAAATAACACACAGTAGGCCACAAGAGAGGAGTGGATTGCCATGCAGGGGAACACTGGGGAGCTTCAAGAAGCCAGCTTAAAAGTCCTGTAGATGATGAATTTTGTTAAGGGATCCATGACGGACTATAGTATCATGACTATAACGCCAGCCTGTTAAACAGAATCGTTCTTCCCTCTTACATGATCGACTTCTGTGATTCTTGGTGGCATATGCTCCCAATGTGCTCTTAGCAACTTTCAAAAACCTGATTGGGTTCATTCGCCAATGTTGAAAGAGGATGACACCATCCAAAAAGGGGTACAAATTGGAAGCAGAGAGGTTTTCCTGTAAGGAAAGTGAAATAAAGGAGCTATAAATTCTGAAATTAAAATGTGACATTCTTGGGACGCCTGGGTGGCTCAGTCGGTTAAGCATCTGGTTTCAGCTCAGATCATGATCCCAGGGTGGTGGGATCAAGCCCCACATCGGGCTCCCTGCTCAGTGGGGAGTCTGCTTCTCCCTTTCCCTCTGCAGCTCCCCCTGCTTGTGTGCTCTCTCTCTCTGTCAAATAAATAAATAAATAAAATCTTTTTTAAAAAAGTGTGACATTCCTGGCTAATTCAGGTCTTTAGTGATTTAGTTCATGCAATGCACTACCCTTTGCAAAATTTCACATTAAGAGCTGGGCAAATACTTCATAAATCGATTTGGAGTAGTATGATTCTATCAAAAGGTTAACCTGTTAGTACAAACCAATTTTTGCTAAAGGGCATTATTTCCGTGCTATGGCTGAGGTGCTGGCTGCTTCTTACCTCTCTCTTCTTAGGTCTCCTCTTCTTGGGCACGTGGACAGCCACGTGCCCCAGCCCTCCTTGCAGAGAGGAGCAGCCATGTGATTGAGTCCCAGCTGAAGTCTTGTGTGCCACTGCCAGGCCTGGCCCATCAAAACCTCACATGCTTGACCCATCTTGCCCTTTGCCCCTTGCAGCTGGCTGGAAGGCAGATGACCCCCCAGGCAAGCTTGGAAGCCACCAATTAAAGACAGTGGAGCTTCTGTCAGCTCCAGTGCCAGAGGAGGCTCCCCACGACCAGTGGGGAGTCCCGAGCACTGTTACGTGAGCAAGGAATAAGCAGTAATAATGTATTTGAGCCATTATACATTTTTAGAGTGGTTAGCCTTTCTTAACTCATAGCTAAATTCTTCTCTTTTACTTTTTTGAGGAGGGAGGAGACACACCAAAAAAGGATAAGTGCAGGGAAATCTAATTATAATGTTTGTGCTGGGCCTCTGTCATTTGCCCCTTTAGACTCAGCCTCTATCCTTCTGTATCCTGCTTTTAGCCCATGAAGACTGACCTACACTGTGGGCCTCTCAGGCCTCTGAGTGTGTGGTGATGACAGGGAGGGAGGAGGGGGAGGTCAGGGTATTTTCTGTGCTGACTCACTCCCTGTGAGGTCCTCACAGGAATTCATGGCTCCTCTTAATCTGGCCGGTTTACAAGAGGGTCTCAGTCCTTCCAGATTCAAAGAGCAGTGCCCTGTCCTTGCCCTTGTGCCTTTGTCTCAGCTTGGGTGCCCTGACAAAATACCACAAACTGGGTGCTTATACAGCAGAAGTTTCTTTCTCATGGTGCAAGAGGTTGGGAAGTCCAACATCAGGGTGCCAGCGTGGTCAGGTTCCTGGGAAAGCCCTCTTCCTGGCTTGCAGATGGCTGTCTTCCTGCTGTGTCCTTAGAGAGAGGGAAAGAGGGAGAGAGAGAGAATGAGGGCGAGAATGTTCTTTGGTTCCTTCTCATAAGCACACTGATCTCATCGTGACAACCCCTGCATGACCTTATCTAAACCCAATTACCTCCCTTGTCCTCCTAATACCATCACATTAGGGATTAGAGCTTCAGTACATGAATTTGGGGGTTGGGGGATGCAGACAGTCTATCACAGCCCAGGCACCTGTTGGCAGCCAGGCCGTTACTGAGAGTTACTGAGACTCACGTTACTCCAGCATTCTTCGCAATGACTCCAGGCCCCCACTTTGGGGCCCCCACCTTGTCCGTCTGTAAATAAACCCTCTTAGATTCATCTCGCTTTGAGTGGTCCATCTGTTTGCTGTTAACACTCTGACTGAGACAATCTTGCTTCGTCTTCACTCTCAAAAGTAATAGTAACAAATACTGTACATACTGCCCAAAACAAGTAAGCAGTTGTGTATTTTAGGGCAATCAGTAACAATCCCAAGCAAGAATTCCCATGCAGATTATAGCATCTCTCTCCTCAGTGGTACCTTGAACTTTGTGGCATCTCCAGATTCACCTCTGTCCACAACCCAAAACTAAAAAGGAAATCTCCTTAACCTTAAGGTCAAAATTTGAGTCCTTAGCCTGGCATTCAAGGGCTATCATAATCTTGTCTCTCTCTTCTGTCTGGCTTCATCATTGTCATTTCCTCCCCCCATTCTCCTTCCCCACCCTGCAAGCTGGGAGAAAGGTGACTCTGACCCTGTACATCACAAGGCCTCTCTCTGGATCGCCTCCCTTCTTCCTTCTCATTTAACTCCAGGAAGTCTTTCACCTCTGTCCTCTTTCCCTGACATCTACACCCAACTCCTACCCCCACCTGCCCATGCACATACACTCCTTCCTGGCCTGGAGTGAGCACTCCTCCACGGCCCCATCGCATTGTGCCTACCTGCCTACATCACACCACTTTCCTACCTGCCCCGTGACTGCTGGATTGTGATTCTCTTAAGGACCAGAATTGACGATTATTAACGTCTGTATCCCCACAGTACGTCCTTAACATATGTTTGTTGAATGCAAAACCTCCAATAGTTTTAGGCTTTTGTTAAAAACTTGCACGTGAACTGAAATTCCTGTACGGACCTGGATAAAGCTGGAATGAGGATCAGGGCATGTCACTCTTCTGTTCCCATCGCTCCTCTACAAGAGCTGGAGACTTGGTAAAAGAATCTTGTTTCCCTTCCAGGGTTTCAACAACCCCACCTCCCCAAGAAATGAAGAGATCATTTCATCACCCCTGACCTTCACATGTTCAGCTCAGCACACATTCCCAATGTATAGGACCTGAAGTACTGAAGTCTTGCTGTTAGACATACTGAATTTTTTAAAATTTAGTTTTCTAAATAGGTAATACGTTGTCATGGGTCAAAACCAAAATGCATAAAAAGTTACACAATGAAATGTCTCCCTCCACCATAGCCCACATCTTCATGAACCCGGTTCGTACACTCCATGTATGTTCCTTTCTTAACATATACTTGGTTCCAGAGTTGTTTAGTGTACCTGCAAGCAAATTACACATATACATTTTTATATTTTGCCCTTCTTTACTAAAGCATGACATATTTCTTTGAACAGTTTTGGTTTTTTACTTACCATGTTTTGGAAACCTTTCCTTACATGTTCAGTCCTTGCTTCCTCTTCCTTTTGTAAATCTGCTTCGTATTCTAGCATGTGCATGTATCATAGTATCTTTAACCAAACCTTCATTGATAGACTTTAGAGTTGCTTCTAAGCTTTTTTGCAAACAGTGCTCGAAATGATGTGAATTTAATCTTGGTATGATGCCATATGATTTAATGTATAATTCTTTTAACATTTTGACTTTATACTTCCCTTCAAAAAATGTTTAATCTGTGGGCCAGCTAATATACGACATTTGCTAAAGGATAAACTAAGGTTAGACCATAGATCAATGACCTGAAAAAGTTATTTAACTTTATGAGTTCACTTCTGGGCATTTATCCATAAGAATGTTGGACGATATAGCAGAGTATGAGTTCATTTCAATAGAGCAGGCAGGGTATGTGTAAGCTTTGCAGGTTTTGCCAAGGTCATTTGGACAAAGCAGCATTCAGGGTTTCCCTTGGGGAAAAGCTCAATCATTTTGGTACTTTAGATGATCAGTAATACTTCAATATGATTCAGTAAGCTAATGCATTGTATTCAGCAGAGGTTTACAAAAATGGGGAAGGATTCAGCCTCCAGAGCACCAAAGGCCTCTGGAAGAAGGCATAAGACATCGGTGTCAAGACCCTGCTCATTCCAGAGGCTAAGAGGTCAGTTGGAGGTTTTCTGACTGCTCCCCAGTACAGAACAGAATTCTGTGTGGGATTCTCTATGGTAACCCTGCACGTACCTGCTGCTATAGAAGCTGGTGCTCCATTTGGTCAAGGGGAGATTGCCTCCAGCTACCCTTCTTGAACCCGGTTGTCAAGGTTGCCTAATGAGGAGAGCCCTGAGGCATGCCAGGTGCTACGTGGGCTGGAGGGTGGTGGTGGGTTGGGAAGGGCCTACGAATGAGACTAGAACCTGCCAAAGGCTGGTAGGAGCTGATTTCCTCCGGGGGTGGGAGCATTATGGGTGGGGTCTTATAAAACTACTCAGCCTAAATAATGTCTGGGATTAAGACCAAACCTGTAAGACCAGATCTATCTCCCTTCAGGAAGGATGGACCTCTAGGCCCTCTGAAGCAGAACCAACTGAGCACACTCCACAAGGCCACACCAACTTCTACCAGGCCTTATTTGTGGGGCCTAGAGATCTAACTCCCTTAGAGGAGCAAACCGCTCTATCTCCTTTATCTCTACATGTATATTTTATCCTTTGCAGTTGGAAGATCTGATTTAAGAACATAAACCCTAAGAAAAAGACAGAGATAAAATTACAGGCCTAAATTAGAAGGAACTAGTGCTAAAGAATATAGGTTTACAGCCTTGTTCTAGAGAGTTTTCACAAACCCTGGCTTTGTTTTGAACTTTAGCCTTCATAACCCTTTCTGAATTTCCGGTAATGGAATCATATCTATTTTGTAGATTTCTGGAACTCTCTCAAGCTCACTCCACCTCTTCCAATCTCACCAGTCATCTGTTTGGAACCCCCAATGCAGATGAACTACTCTGTTATATTTCTGATACTTATTAGGTAAAAATTTTAGATGATATTGCTATTTCCATGTGTGTTTGTTTATTTCCTGCCACAAGTTTCCAATGAGCAGTTACCCAACAGGCCCAGTTCCAGTCACTTGGGGATGCATTAGTGAGAAAAATTAGCAAAATCATGTCTCTACACTGAAGGACAGAATGATAGATGAAGAAACAGTTGAAGAGGGCCGATTTATTTTTTTTAAAGATTTTATTTATTTATTTGACAGACAGAGATCACAAGTAGGCAGAGAAGCAGGCAGAGAGAGGGAGGGGGAAGCAGGCTCCTCCCTGAGTCGAAAGCCTGACACGGGGCTCAATCCCAGGACTCTTAGACCATGACCCAAGCCGAAGGCAGGTACTTAACCAACTGAGTCATCCAGGCACCCCCAAAATGGTCAATTTAATACATTTATTTCCAGTGCCTCTTGGGTTCAAATATGGTCCTGAGAGAAAGATGAGCTCTTTTGTGGACTGTTTTCCCTTTTCCTCTTTCTTCTTCAATTTTCTTAGACATTTCCCTGACCTTCCCCCAACACATAAACATACACACACATATTCTTGTTTTATCCTATGTTTAATCTAAATACGTAATAATTCCTCATATCTTGCTTCCACAGTTTTCTTGCATTGTCTGAATTTCTTACTTTTGTTTGGGAGAGTTATATCTATTCCAGAATAAAGCCCAGGTGGGCAGAGATCTCATACACATGCACTTGTGTTTGTAAACCTCCTGACTAAAACCACGTGCAACTTGGTCCTTAATTAAAAATCTCTATTATGACAGTATTTGTATGTTTCAGTTATCTATTGCTGCATAACAAACCACCCCCAAATTTAGCAGCTTTAAACAGCAGCCATTTTATTTGCTCATGATTCTGTGGTTCAGGAATTTGGGCTGGGCTTAGCTGGGTGGTCCTTCAGTTTCATATGACAGTGCCTGGGCTCACTGATATTGCTGCATTCAGCTCGGAGTTTGACTGGGGCTGGATTGTTCAAGATGTCTTCAGGTGTCTCTCCTCCAGGCTCCATCCAGCAATGATGGGACTTCTTATGTGGCTACCAAGATGGAGACACAGACTTGGAAATTATGCATCACTTTTGTCACATTTTATTGGTCAAAACAGGTCCCAGAACCAGCACAGATTAAAGAGGAGAGAAAATAGGGGTACATGGGTGGTTCAGTTGGTTGAAGATCCAACTCTTGATTTCAGCTTAGGTCATGATCTCAGGGTTGTAAGATCAAGCCCGCATGGGGCTCCATGCTCAGTGGGGAGTCTGCTTTATTCTTTCCCTCTCCTTCTGTCCCTCCCAGCTCATGCTCTCGCTCTCTCTCTCTCAAATAATAAATAAATTCTTTACCCAAAAAAAGAGGAGAATAATACTCCACTTCCCCCCCAAATATGAGGGGAGTGGCAAGATCACAATGCAAGAGCATGTAGGATGGGAGGTACCACTGCAGCGTCCTTGGAAACATGAGCTACCACACACTATAGAGCTTCTGTGTTAGCTGGTAATCCACTATACGTCTCAGTTCTGGGCAGTAGTAATGAATCTGCTCCTAATTTTCTTTCTCCCTGTATGTCTGTCTGCTTTTTATTAATCAGCACTTTAGCTTGAATGGATGTTTTGAATTATAATCCTGAGTTCCACGTGTATCAGTCAGTATGTTCGATTCCAAGGCACAAGAAGCACTTCTGGCTCACTTAAGCAGAAAGGGAATTTTCATTGGCATATCAAGTTGTTTTCAGAAGACAGAAAGGTTGGAGAACTAGATACAGAACAGGGACAAAACCTAAGGAAGGCTGGCAGGAAGGTATACGCATAGTGGCCCCACAAGGACACTCTGCTTGGAGCACTAGTGCTAACACTGCACACATTAGGCTGTGGGGCTGTCAATGCCACTGGGCCTGGGCGTGAGGCTTTCATTTTTTCCCTTACAGTTCCAAGTCCTGCACAGGAAAAACGAATTGTCCAATTCTACTTACTACATCCTTTTTTTTTTTTTTTAAAGATTTTATTTCTTTATTTGAGAGAGAGAGAGCATGAGAGGGAGAGAGGGTCAGAAGGAGAAGCAGACTCTCTGCCAAGCTGGGAGCCCGATGCTAGACTCAATCCCAGGACTCCAGGATCAGGACCTGAGCCAAAGTCAGTTGCTTAACCAACTGAGTCACCCAGGTGCCCCTGCTTGCTCCATCCTTGACCAGGAAGTGGGGAAGAGGGCCCCTTCCACTTTACAGGTTGGGGCTAAGAGTATTCTGCCTCCTGCCTAGACTTACATGTTGGAATGTCCCCCACAAATACAAAGAGCTACCCAGTACTGAAAATCCAGCCATTGCTAAAAGTATGAAATTGTCCTGATCTGGCCCCTCCTACCTCTCTGACCTCAGCTCCTATTCATTCCATTGTAGCCTCAGTGCAAAACACAAACTAAGTTTGCTTCTGTCTCAGGGCATTATATATGAAGTTTCCTATGTGAAATGCTTGTCCCCAAATACCGGCATGACTCTCTCTCACACTTTAAGTCTTCCGATAGTGATTTTGTCTAAAACTGTAACTTTTCACCCCCACACTTCCTATTCTATGGGGCAAGAATTTTTGCCTGTTTTGTTCAATGTTGCATCCCCAGCATCTAGAACAATGCCTAGAAAATAGTAAGTGTTCAATAACTATGTCTTCAATAAATGAATGTAGAGCCAATATCTACATGAGTCCTTTGAAATCCCTTTGAAACACATTTGTTATACGGTTGACAAGGATTCTTCTCAGAGCTTAATCCTGCTACCGGCATATCTGCCTGCATATGGTTTCTTCATTTTACGTTGTTATACAAGACAAATGAAATTTTTTGATAGATTGAAAAATTGTTTAATTTATTGTTCCCTCTCCTTCAACCAGGTGAATCAGACAGTATCATTTGTTGTAAAACCATACCTTATGCTTGATTTTCTTCTCACCATTTCTAAATTGATATTTTGCTGATTTATTGTACTATTTTTCAGGATATTGCTGATAGCTTAATAATTTTCAAGGTCATCCCTTTCATCCTTCATTCAGAAAGACATGAGGTTGGACTTTTTCCAGTTTTCATGAATGTTTTAGTCCTTGGGAGCTGCCACGAGCAAAGCAGCATGACAGTGACCTTAACTGATCCATGATCTCTCCCAGGAGGCAAAACATCAGCCCCTGTAGATTTGAACACAGTGAGAGCATTCACATAGCTATGAGAGAGTCAAAAAACGTTTACTAAGAATCCACTGAATGCAAAGTTTGTACTGGACATTCCCTTTCTGTGTTTCGGTGATCTTCATTCTCATGAGTCAGTGTGACATCACGGAGGTGCTAATCCAGCTCTGCCATTTGCTCAGCTTGGGCCAAGAGGAGGCAGAACGGAGAGGATCCAGCAAGCTTTACCGGGTGTTTCATGCCATCACATTTGTGTTCCTGCCAGAGGGCCGGTTTCTGCGGCCTGTTTCAGATGATAACATATTTCGCTGTTTGTACAATAACTGGTAAAATGATCTCTCACTTACACCCTCATCCAGTCATCCATCCACTCATTCACGGACAAGTTACTCACTAAGTCCCTACTCTGTACCAGGCATTGTGGTTGTAACAGTGAACGAAACAAGGTTCCAGCTTTCAGGAAGTGTATGACTAATTGTACCACCTACTTTTATAATTCTTGCTTTAATGACCACAGATATATACAGAAGAGAAGGTTGATGGCTGACACTTTTACCATCCCCCAGAAAGAGCAAAAATCCTTGGGTTGAAAAAAGAGCAAAAGGAAGGAAGGGGCTTCAGGCCCAATTCTTATTCATATTCCCAGCAAGCATCATCCTGACATATTGAGAAGAGGTAAATGATGACATTTCACCCGCCCACTCACTCCAGACCTCTGTCACACCCTAACACTGCCTCCTTGTTACATGTCTTCACCTAAGGATATCATCCTGCTGTCCTGGGTTGTATGCAGTGGGCAGGTGCTCAGGGGCTCTAAGTATTGGAGCATTTGGGGCAAGATTACCCTAGAAAATTCAAACTTTTACATGTATAACAGAAAATATTTATAAACCATTTTCTCTCTCCATTCCCATCTTGTTCATTTGGTATAGCCCATTGGGTTTCCAGCCTTGGAGCTTGCTTGTTTTCTACCCTTTACTTGGCCCTGAGAAGCCCTGCCTATGAGCCTCAGACTTTCACCCCAGGGTATTTTGGCAGAGCTGGTGTTCAGTGAATATTGAGCACACAGAATGTGAGAGGCAAGGTATTTTCCAGCATACGTAGTGAGCGAAAGTTAAAGCAGCCTCTGAGAATCTGGATAACAAGGGATAAAGATCAGGATAAATCATGCATAGCCGTGTGTTGTAGAAACTCAGTGAAGGCTCTTAACTGCACTGAACTGAAGAGCTCCACAAACATTTCAATGTTTGAAGTGTCCAGACATTCTCTTTGGACTCTTCCTCGACTCCACACTCTCCTGCTTTCCTTCCCAACTCT
>NW_022631830.1:0-26294 GCF_010015895.1 Lontra canadensis
AATCATCCAGTACACACACCTTCATCCTGCCACTTTTTTTTTTTTTTAAGATTTTACTTATTTATTTGACAGAAACACAGTGAGAGAGGGAACACAAGCAAGGGGAGTGGGACAGGGAGAATAGGCTTCCAGCAGAGCAGGGATCCTGATGTGGGCTTGATCCCAGGACCCCGGGATCATGACCTGAGCCAAAGGCAGACACTTAATGAACGAGCCACCCAGGCACCCCCATGCTCGCACTTACATAACCCTTATTTTAAAAGGTTTTATCAGATGCCTTGCTCAAATCTAGACACACTAGATCTCTACCAGTATCCTTATCTACCAGTCTATTAAACCGATCAGTTTTGTTAATGTGTTCTGTCCAGCAGCCACCAGAGATATGGAGGCAAGAAGGTCAGATGACAAGGATTTAAAGCATAAAGTTTCCATTCTTCATGTCCCAAAGGTAATAGGCATTAAAGAGTAAACTATTGAATTTTAACTTCACAGTAGTATTTTTCTCTAATTATGTTTTTTCTTATTATTTTTTTTTTTTTTACTAATCTCAATGACCAAATATGATTAAAGAAGAAATCAGCTTTCCTATCTCATTGGAAATTATTGTGTTTGGGGCACCTGGGTGGCTCAGAGGGTTGAGCCTCTGCCTTCAGCTCAGGTCATGATCTCAGGGTCCTGGGATCAAGCCCCATGTCAGGCTCTCCACTCAACGGGGAGCCTGCTTCCCTTTCTCTCTCTGCCTGCCTACTTGTGATCTCTCTCTCTCTCTCTCTCTCTCTCTCTCTGTCAAATAAATAAATAAAATCTTCATTTAAAAAAAAAAATGATTGTGTTTAAAGGGGACTCTATTATCAAAGCAGGAAGTAAGCTCCAGGGCACTTTCTTCCCACATGGCTTAGAGGGCTATTTTTATAATATTTCTGTAAATTTGAAATTATTTAATATAGAAATTATTAGCATTAAAAAAAACCACAGAGGCTATTAGAAAAACCAGGTTAAAAAATGATACCCCAATGCCCAATGAATAAAATGAACACATAGTTTTTTAAAAGTGTAAAACAAATATTTACCTACGATAATCAAACAGGCAGGGGGCTTCACCAAATGCCATGAATTTCAATAACTAATTGTCAAGTAAGGCTCTCAAGCCATCCACATTACTAATAATTTAATCCCAGTTTAAATGACTAATCCTGGTTGTTAAATAAAACTAAAGGTATTCCTCCCACCACCCCCCAAGAACAGGGTACAAACTCCAACAGGGTGAAAGAGAACTGATACAGGCTATTTAACAAAAATTCGGAGAAGCAGAGCACAAACCTTCTAAGACTACATATTGTCTAGTTGATGCATATCTCCTCCATCCCCTGCCATCACCTCAAGTCACAGAAAAGTGTGAAGACCCAAAATTTCCAGCGCTCAGATTGTGGTATAGAGAGGAAAACAAACTGGAACAAACTGGTTTTGGATATTTCTAGAGTAGAAAGAATCCTGACTCAAAGCAAATAGAAAGTAGAAAATCTAGATAGAATGTGAGGAGAATGAAAAAATATTACAGAACTATTTCACAAATACACTTGCTTTTTAACAATTCAAAGAAAAGACAAAAACAAAATAACATAAATGTAATAGATAATAGGAGGTTCCAAATTAGAAAAACCCCAGAAATAAGGGGATTGCCTACAAACGCTTTAAACCACAAAACATTTTAAGAACATGAATTTTATGGAACATGAATTTAAATACCCTGTGATAAAAGAAAAACTAGAAAGAGCTGAAAAAAAAAATGACAAAACAACATAATTCCAAAACTAGTGAATAAAGTAAAAACAGCAAGGAACAGTTAGAACAGCTAAAACTTGAATTACAATGTAGAGCAAAAGTTAAAAAAAAAGATATAACCACAGTAAACACAGGTTAAAAAAAAAAAAGGAACTAAGAGATTAAAGTTAGTATAAAGGAGGTAGATAGTGGGGACTGGATAAAAGAGATCTCGTGTGATGAAAAATGGTGTCCTGAAGTATTAAACCCATCAAATTAAAACTACTCAAGAGAATATCCCTGAAATAAAAGCGGATCTGCTGAATTAAAGAATACATTGCATGTCAGAGAACTTCCAGAAGGACCGCTCAACCCTGAGGCCCATCTTGCGTATATACTGAAGTTCAAAAGTAAAGAAAGAGTTCTTCATGCCTTCAGACCGACGATATCAAATTATCTGCAGGGGACGTAGTGACCTCAAAATTCAGTGGCAAAAGGCAGGAGCAATGACAAAACATAACCCAAGAATATCTTAACAAAAGAAGTTGTCATTCAAGGAGATAGACTTTCCAAAACATGAAAAGAAAAGGAAACCCAGCACCCATGAGCCTCTCTCAAAAAGAAAAATAAAATATCAATGATAGGTTGGCCATTAAGACAAGAATTTAAGGGGAAAAAAGGGGAAAGAGAAGCCATATAAGAGGCTCTGGGTGAACACCAAATCCGTTTAAATATAGACCAGTACAAACCAGTGGACTGTCATAACAACATTGATGTCACAAACATGTCAGTATAAAAATACCATAAAAGTCAGAGGAAGGGGATGCAGGCACGGGGGTGAGAATATTATCTTCGTCTTTTATAGCAGAGGTCAGTGTTAAAAAAAAATGCAACGTTCAAAACACTTCAATCTACAGTAGAGCTTTTAGAGTTAGTATTTCTCAAAGGAAGAAAACTTTATTGAAAATTTAGCAATTCTTTCTGGGTGCCTGGGTGGCTCAGTGAGTTAAGCCTCTGCCTTCAGCTCAGGTCATGATCTCAGGGTCGTGGGACAGAGCCCCACATCGGGCTCTCTGCTCAGCGGGGAGCCTGCTTCCCCTTCTCTCTGCCTGCCTCTCTGCCTACTTGTGATGTCTGTCTCTCTCTCTCTGTCGAATAAATAAATAAAATCTTTTTTAAAAATTTAGCAATTATTTCACTTGGCTTCAGTTTGGTTTAGTGTTAAATCCAAGTGGTTTCCTTCTGTGAAATCCAAGTAGAACTAAATTGAGTATCATTATCTGTCTGACAGCAAAGGAAGTGTAATGTGATGGTGCTTACCTGGGCAGTTAGGACGATATAGTGAAGATTAAATGTCTCCCCCTTAAAAAATGTACATTTATTTCATTATGTTCATATCTACCAAGCCAGTGGTTTCAATTCATGCTTTACATGGATATGGCCAAAATTCATCAAACTGTGTACTGAAAATGGGTGTATTTTACTATAAATAAATGTACCTCAATAAAGTTGATACAGTTATAAAGATTATTTAAAATTATGCCCCCTTGAGTCCACGTAGAGAAGCAGGGAAGAAATAAAGATGAAAAAAAAAAAGAAAGTGGGAAAAAATTTTTTTAAATTTTTTTTTTTTTTTTTTGAAGAAATGAAGGTGGAGGTGAATGGGCAGGGCTTTTCCATTCCCCAACTCCTACCCATCTCTGTTAAATTAACCTGGGCAGGTTGGCACTTTTTTTCTTTTTCTTTTCTTTTTTCTTTTTCTTTTTCTTTTTTATTTTATTTTCCTTCCTTCCTTCCTTCTTTTCTTTCTTTCTTTACATAAAGTCTCCAGCATAGAGTTCCAAAGTTTAAGAAAGAGAAAAAGAACACTACCATTTTAAAAATAGATGTCAATTTGGTGAGGGAACAGAAGGCAAGCTGAGGACAAAGCAGAAGCTGACACCCCACAATGCCTCCCTCTATGGGATCTATGTATGTGACATTTCTCATGCACTCCTGGCTGCCCTAAGGCTAAGGAGAGAAACAACAAATAGTTAAACTTACAGAAATCACAATCCTGCAAGACATGAGTCTTCCTCAGTTTACAAATATCTTCGTGATCTACAAGAACAAAGCATTTCTATCAATAACCTAGCTTCCAGAAGGAAATGTAGATACAATTAAATGCTCTTATAACCCTCAGCCCATTAACAGACACTTGAAGTGGGCGGAGTATAATGTTCTTCCAGGAAGTTTTCAACTATTTTCATGTTAATGCCTTACTAGATGGGTAAACCTTAACTTGACGGTGACAAGGCCTCAGGTATCTTGTAGGTCCTCTTTAGCTTATGAAAGTTCTTTTGGAAACTTCCCTTTTTCCTTACCTCCCCCAACCCCATATATATAATCAGCCACCCTCCACAACCCTGGGACAACAACTCTTTCTGCCCTGGGGTCCTGTCCGGGGACTTTAATAAATCACCATTTTGCACCGAAGATCTCTCAGGAATTCTTTCTCAGTCGTCCACTCTGGACTCCACCCCACCAAACCTCACCTATATTCCAAAACCACATCAAATTGACCTGACCATAGATTGTATACAGCTCTATAGGAGGTGGGGAGGGGAATAAACTAACAAAATAATGCCAGTGAATTAAAGGTGACCTATTGTTTGAAACAAAGAACACTTCTGGATGAGACTCATGTTATCTGCTTTCTAGAGTGGCTTCAACCCTGTCCTTCCCAGCAGATGGAGATGCTCACCAGATGGCGGGTAGTGCTCTGGATGTGTGAATGGGCCTCGCTGGGGCTTGCACCAGCCCCTGAGTCGGCCTCCCTCGCTCTCCCAGTCCCGCTCAAGTTACCAGCAGGCCCAAACAGCTGGCTGCGGTCCTGCCGGCACAAAACCTCTCCAGTTTTCCTAACAATCTCCCCCTCTTTTCTGCAACGTTTTGGCAGCTGCGGGAGTTGGGGGTGGGGGCTTTTCTCCTCCCTTTCAACTTGCCTAATGCTTGGAGCCACAGGGGAGACCCAAACCCTGAAGAACATCACGGAATGCAAAGCATTTGCAATGAGTCACAGCTGCTGAGGTGCCAGCAAGGGCTGTTCCAGACTTGGAGAGGGAGGGGGGTGGATGGTCAGTCGAAGCAGCTGCGCTTCTGTCAAAGGCCGGACTCGGGAAAGGGGAGCGGCAGCACCCGCTGGATTGAGAAAAGACAACAACGGGGGGAAAGGGTGCGTGGGGACCGCTCCTCCGCAGCTTCCCCATCTGCTTTATGTGCAGTCACCAACTCTTCTAAGCCACATTCTCATTGTCCAGACATTTCCACAGCGTGGGGGGTGGGGGGGGGAAGCCTTCTGGAATAGAAAGGACAGCGAGTTGGTTTTTGGAAGATGATCCCCGACGGTCTTCTAACCAATAGTCATAAGAAGCTGAGCCCACTGAGCTTTGCAATACACTATTTTAAGAAATGCAGTGGGCGTTCTCTCCTTTTTGCCAACAGAGGGGGCATTCACTGGCTCCCGTGGACGGAAAGGACTACTCCCTTTTAAATTCTGGACAGAGCACTTGGGTGTCAAAACATTACCTCTTTTAAACTATTTTATTAATAACTGTGAATAGAGGATACATTCATAATATTTATTCAAAATATTTTTTAAAAAATTTAAGAACTATATGTCTCTCACTTTGCCCCACCCTGGCCACCTACTTCTCCACTGTGTATTTTTCCAGAAGTGTTCTTTGCATGTACCAACATGTCTGATCTATGTAAATTTCTGTGCAAATAGCATACATTACACAATGTTTCATTCTTTGTTTTTAACAACCTTGGAAACAGTTTCATATCAGTACAAATAGAACTCACTTGTTTATTTGTTCATTTAACAGTACCCTAAATATTTAGCAGTACCCTGTTAACAAACACCAGTTATTTTCAATCTTTGCCCATACAAACTGTGCTCCAGGGAATATCTTTGAATATATGTGCAGGTCTATATATAGGTCAAATTTCTAAAGCCAGGATCGCTATGTTATGTTTTGACATTTTGTTATTGGTTTTTTAAGATTTAATTTTTAACTAATCTCTACACCCGACGTGGGGCTTGAACTTACAACTCCAGCATCAAGAGTCTCTCCACCTACTGGGCCATAATACATAATACAGGTCCCCTGTATTATGACATTTTGATAATTTGTCAAATTGTCCTTCATAGAGATTATAGCAGTATATATTCACATGCATGAGTGTTTCTGCTTCCCTTATTCCTCAGCACAGGATTATGCAACTTTCTTACCTTTGCCGCTTGATAGGTTCAAATACGGCATCCTATCATTATCAAATACGGTTTCTTACTACTAGTGAGGCTGAGAATCTTTATGCATGTTTGAGATGCATTGGTATTTTCTGTTCTGTGGACTATGTTCTCTGCCCATTCTCTAATGTACTGTTGGTTCTGATTCATTGAACTCTATGTATTAAGGAAAATAGTTCTTTGTCAATGTACATATAGAGAAAATTATTTTCCAGTTCATCTTTCTTCTCCCTATATGTGCAATGTTTATTTCATACAGAACTCTTCTTAGTTTTCTGCTGTAGTTACCTTTTCACTCCTGGCATCTAGAAAGTTTAGCATTTGATAGTATTTCCCCTGAAATTATGATAATTTCCCCCCATATTTTCTATATAACATGTATTATTTTGCCCTTAGCCTTTAAATTTGTGACCCAGGGACGTCTGGGTGGCTCATTTGGTTAAGCCGCTGCCTTCGGCTCAGGTCATGATCCTGGGGTCCTGAGATCGAGTCCCACATCGGGCTCTCTGCTCAGCAGGGAGCCTGCTTCCTCCTCTCTCTCTGCCTGCCTCTCTGTCTGCTTGTGTGTACTCTCTCTCTCTGACAAATAAATAAAATCTTAAAAAAAAAAAAAATTGTGACCCAGCAGAATTTATTGTAGAGGTGGGATCTAGGCTTCATCTGTATCTTTCTCCAGATGGCTATCCAGTTGTTCCAACACTATCTACTGAAAAAATCCAATCATCCCCTCACTACACTGAAATGCTACCTTTATCAAAAACCTGAATTTTCAAGTTAATTTGTATAGTAATTTATTGCTGCATAACAAATCATCCTATATTTAGTGACAAAAAATAATAGCCCTTTATTACCCTGTAGTTTCTGTGGATCAGGAATCCAGGCCCATGTTAGATGGGTCCTCTGTGTTAGGGCCTTTCACAAATCCGCAAAGGGTCAGCTGGGGCCGAGGTCTCATTTGAGGCTTGATTGGAGAAGGACATGCTGCCAAGGTCTCATGGCTGTTGGCAGGATTCAGTTCTTTGTAGGTTGTTAGACTGGGGGCCTGGCTTCTTGCTGGTATCTGCTGGAGGCCACTCTGAGTTCCTTGCCTCTCCATATGACAGCTCACTTCAGCAAAGCCAGCAAAGAGAGAGTCAATAGAGTCTGCTGGCAAGATGGGAGTTACCATCTTATCTAGTCTTTTCTAATGTACAGAAGCGACATTCTACCATCTCTGTCACATTCTATTGGTTAGAATCAAGTCACACATCCCACTCACACTCAGAGGAAGGGAATTACACAGGGGAGTGAATACTAGGATAGGGCTATTTGCTGGGGGCCATCCTAGAGTCTGTCTGCCCTCTAGCCCCAGAGATTCATGTCTCTTTCACAAGCAAAATGCACCCACCCATTCTCAAGTTCTCCAAAAGTCTCATCCCCTTACAGCATCACTTGGAAGTCTGGAATCTCATCATCTAAACCAGGCCAGGTGTGGTCAAGGCACCTCCTGTGCAGCTCACTAAATCCAGCTCCTGAGGCACTATTCCTCCCCATCTGTAGACCTGTGAAACTAGTGAGACCTGCCTGTCACTTGCCCATGCACCTAACAGACAGTGGTGGGACTGGCAAAGGATAAAGGCTGGAAACACTCCCATTCAAAAAGGAAGAAAATGGGAGGTACAAAAGAGTCATTGTCCATAGCAATTCACAGGTTTAGGTCTGTTCAAAATTTCCATATCATACATATGTTGGCACACACACACACACACACACACACACACACACACAGTGCTTACTAAGTTCCAAGGACTTTTCTATGTGCTTTATATATAAACTTATTTAGCCCTACAACAGCCCTAGGAGGGTAGGTACTATTATTATCCTAATTTTACGTAAGAACAAAATGAAGTACAAAGAGGTTAAACAAGTTTCCAAGGTCCTACTGCCAATAAGTGACAGAGCCAGACATGGGGCAAGTATTCCTTGCTTGGGTGGGTGAAGGAGGAACTAAACTGGTGTTCTCAGCTGGCAAACATTCTTCCTGGTTCCTTAACACACAAAATTGTGTGTTTGCGCGTGTATGAGACGATTTAGTCCTTTCTACTCCCCAGTCAGCAGCGTTCAACAAATGTGGAGCTATTCACAATTCATAGGTATTTTTTCCCTACCCTCCCTACTTCACTGACAGCCTTCTGTAAATATGGCAAGAGTATGTGTTTCTTCATTTAACTCCACTTCTCCTGCTGCTCCTCAGTGCCAGTCTAAGCATCCTGTTCCCATCGTTTCTTTCTCCTCCTCCTCCTCCTCCTCCTCCTCCTCCTCCTCCTCTTCCTCCTCTTCCTCCTTCTTCTTCTTCTTTTAAGATTTATTAATTTTAGGGGCACCTGGGTGGCTCAGTGGGTTGAGCCTCTGCCTTCGGCTCAGGTCATGATCTCAGGGTCCTGGGATTGAGCCCCAAATCAGGCTCTCTGCTCAGCAGGGAGCCTGCTTCCCCCGGCCACCACCTGCCTCTCTGCCTACTTGTGATCTCTCTCTCTCTCTTTCTGTCAAATAAATAAATAAATAAATCTTAAAAAAAAAAGATTTATTAATTTTAGAGAGAGAGCACATGGGGGAGGGGCGGAGGGAGAGGGAGAGAATCTCAAGCAGACTCTGAACTGACCGAGGAACCCCATGCTGGGCTTGATCTCACAACCTGAGTTCATAACCTGAGCCAAAACCAAGAATCAGATGCACAACTGACCGAGCGACCCAGGTGTGCCCTGTTCCCATCATTCCTTACTCCCACCTCATGGCATACCATGTGGAGGGGTTTGTCTGAGATCCCCCTACAGGCATCCTTTCTGGTGTGTTCGCCAGCCGTCATTGATCCGCACTACATCCAGCCACCCTTCCTCTTTACTGTAGATCAGGCCTTGAAGTTGTCACTTTGGGTTGCCCACTCCACATCCATTCCCCTTCCCCTCCTTCCTAACATAATCCCAACTTCTTGAAGTATCCAATATCTTGAAAGTCTGGAATCTCAACATCTAAACCAGGCCAGGTGTGGTCAAGGCACCTCCTGTGCAGCTCATTAAATCCAGCTCCTGAGGCACTATTCCTCCCCATCTGTAGACCTGTGAAACTAGTGAGACCAGGGGATTCAGGGGAAAATGACTCTATGCCCTTGTTCAAGGAATGTGGTCTGATTAACCTAAACCTGTTTCAGTAATTCCTCCTCCCTGCTTTGGCAAAATTAGAGTTTGGTTCGGGAACCAAGGTTTGAGCCAAACAGCACTTTCAATCCCTTTGGTGACAGCTACCGAACCAGATGGGGGCATATGACCTAAGTTGGTCCATCAAGATTTTTACCTGCTTTCTCATCTAGTGGATATGAACAAAATATTGTAGCCAAAATTGCTATGGGGAGCCGTATTAGAAACACTAGAGGAACCAGACTTCTGATGAATCATGTGGGCAACAGTGATGAGAGGCAGAAAAAATCTGGATGATTGATGGTACTGTTGAGCCTGCCATATCTTTGGAGTTCCTATTATATGAATTAGCACGCTTCCTTATTTTTAAAGCCAGCCTGAGTCAAACTTCTTGTTGCTTGAGATCAAAAGCTTCCTAATTCATACAGAATTAAAGATGGTGCCTAGTTTGGTGGAAGTTAGCTCGTGTCTTTTTATTATTTGGGTGCATTTTTTTGGTAATTTCTACATTGAGTCGATAACAATCACTTATTTTTGAGGATGTTCAAAACTGACTGGTAGTGCCAATTACTTTTATGAGCTCTAATAGTTTGGATAGTTAAAATAGGATTTTTAAACTATCCAAAAATATGAATAGCTTCAAAACACAGAACAACAGCATTGTCCAGGGAAAGCTCAGCCTGATAATAATTGTTATGCTCAAGGAAGCAGGGGGCATCCCACAACATCACATTTGCACCACGTCCTGCCACATTTGTCTCTTCGTCAGTCAGCCAGCCCTGGGGGTTATGGGATGCTTGAAGCAGGGTTTTGGTTCTCCTTGTCCAACAACTTAATATATGTGCCCTTGCAACTTGTGAGTGCCAGACATTAAACATAGCAGTATTCATTTCCAAACCTCAGAGTAATTCCAAAGGCCCTTAGGATGCATTAAGTATAAAAAGTGAAATCAGAATGGTACCCTAAATAAATAAATGGGGAACCTGGAAGGAGTAAAGACTTCCCTAAATTTTCAAAACCCATCGTTAATGATGGAGAGCAGAAGGAAAGGTTATATCAAGGGTTTTTTTTCCCCCCTTAAATTACTCATCGTATTATATGTGCTTAATGTGTTGTGTGTTGGGGGTCCTTACTATTTTTCTCCCAGGGAAAAGTAAAGAGTTTTTGCACTTGAGGCCCTACATGGAGGGTTGATTCAAGTAAGTCCAAAGGAGGATTGGTTAGAGACTGAGCTTGGAACTAAGCATTTCCACAAGCCTGGGTAGCCGGGAAGGGTTAGTGTTGACAGGTTTTCTGGAGGTGACAAAGATGGAATCCCATTTGCACAGTCTCAGAGGAGAGCTTGGTAAGGGCTGCCTGTCTCTGAGAGTGAATTTCCCTGTCAGCAGAGTGCACCACTCTGAAAAGCTACTGAGTTGGCCCAGACAAAACTGTCTGGACAGGTGACCTGGGAGGCACTGCACTCCATGGTGGCAGCAGGGGCAGAAAGGGCAACGTCAGTAGGTCAGGCAAGTGTTTTCATCTCTTTGTGCTTTTGCATTGGAAGAAGTCCTTCCCCACACACAGGTCACAATGATTTATATATTTTCTGTTAACTTCATGATAGTTTTAAAAATAGATCTTTAATCTTTTTGGAACCAACATCTGTTTATGCGGTAGGTAGGGATTCAGTTTTATTTTTCTCAATATAGAGAGCCAGTTCTCCCATCTGGTAAACATCCTTTCCCACAGTTTTCTCATCGATCTGCATCCTTTCCCACATTGACATGTGGGGACCAAGTTCTACTCTAAACACTGCTCTGTCTCTGCGCCTCCTATTATTCTGTTCCACTATCCATTTTGTCTGTTCTTGAAGCAGTTTCATGTTTGAATGATCGTGGCTTAGTAGTATGCCTTAAATATCACTCTATGACTTTCTTTTTCAAAGGAAACTTAGCTAAATCATGGACTTGTTTTTCCAAATAAATTTTAGAAGTTTTCAGTATTTCTCAAAAAACAAAAACCTGCCAACTTGATAAGATTGACATAATAGGGTAATTTGGGCGGGGGGGAGGGTTGGTATTTTGTTTTGTTTTTTTAAACTAGAAAGATTTTTAATTTCCAAGTCTTTTGAGAAAGCAAAATTAATACAACACAAATTGGAAGATCTAATTAATAAATTTAACAACAAGCCAAAGTAATTTTGTTACATAAATTAACCCATTTATTATAGGCTAGCAATGTTTCAAATGGTGGAGCTTCTGCTGGTCTTTCTACTCCTTCAGTCTTCTGGTGGCAGACTTTTCTGTGATGTCATCTGTCAGATGGCAGTTTCAGGTGCCACAGGAGATGGTTTTCATGTGGGAACCACAATACCTGATCCCTGCAGCTCATTTTTTCATCTTGGTTTTGCCACAGAAGGAGCAAGTGTACTTGGAGTGCTGGCTTACTTCAGTCTTCTTCACCGTTTTGACACCATAACAGGTCTAATATTTACCCACAATTCCAACCTTCTTGGTGTGTTTAGCCATGTCTGCCCCAAATTCGGTCCAAGCCCAGAGAGGAAGAGACTACGTGCAAGCCTATTAATCTGGAGAGAATCTTCATAGTATTAAGCTCTTCAGCTCATGAGCAAGGAGTACCTCCCCATTTATTCAGATCTTTTATGTCCTTCTTTTAAAACAAAAGATTTTATTTTTAAGTAATCTCAACACCCAATGTGGGGCTCGAACTCACAACCCTGAGACCAAGAGTCACACTCTCCACTGTCTGAGCCAGCCAGGCACCCCCTTTTATGTCCTTTAACACAGTTTAAAATTTTTCCTTATAGAGCTCAAAGTATAGTCTTTAATTCCTAGAGTCTCTTGTAGTTTTTATTGCTCGTGTGAAAGCCTATTCTTCTATTACATATTTTCTTGTCGCTTATTGCTAGTGTAAACAAATACTATTGATTTTTATCTCATCAATTATTTATACCTCACTGGGAACCAGTTGTGTAGATTCTTCCCTCGGAGGAGATTTTAATAGGTAGAAAGGGGAAGAGGAAAAAGAACATGAAGAAACAGGTGAGGACAAGAGACTCTCTAAGAAGCCCAAAGGCCAGAGAAGAGAGCTGCCAGGTGCTTTGGAAACCAATTTTATCTCTTCATCTCTTCCCCTGAAGCTTCATGGAATTATCCTAATTCTCACATACAGGCCCACCTCTTTAGAAATGTGCCATTCTGGGGCGCCTGGGTGGCTCCGTGGGTTAAAGCCTCTGCCTTTGGCTCAGGTCATGATCCCAGGGTCCTGGGATCGAGCCCCACATTGGGCTCTCTGCTCTGCAGGGAGCCTGCTTCCTCCTCTCTCTCTCTCTCTCTCTCTCTCTCTGCCTACTTGTGATCTCTGTCAAGTAAATAAATAAAATCTTAAAAAAAAAAAAAAAGAAATGTGCCATTCTTTCCTCTGTAAGGGGTTCCCACATCAGAGCCTACTGGAGCCCAGTCAGCCCTCAGCACCGTCACCACCCCTCACTAATGCAGGCAGTCTCCTGGGACAGCAGCCTCCCCACCGGTCTCCTACATTCCACACTCTCCAAACATCTGTTCCATCAGGTCCATCCTTTATCATGTCATCCCTCTACTCAAAAATCTGTAGTCTGCATGGAGCACCGGGTATAGTGCATAAACAATGAATTCTGTTACACTGAAAAGAAATTAATAAAAAAAAATTAAAACAAAACAAAACAAAACAAAAGTCTGTAGTCTGGATCCTTGCCTCCTTCAGATTAGCAGCCAGAGTCGTTCCTGCTGCTCAGGGGACTCTCCGTGATCTGGTCCCCCATTTGCTCTCTGACCTCATTACCTACCGTGCCCACTCCTGTTGGCTTTGTTTCACCACCGAGGTTCCTTGCTGTTTCTCCAACTTGGCAGGCTAGCGGCAGCCTCGGGGCCCAAATAATTATACATTGCTTCATAAAATACACTTGACAGCTCTCAGTTACAAAGCTTTATTATTTCTCGTGGTTTTTGAGGGTAGAAAGCTGGGAGTGACTTAGCTGGGTGGTTCCGATTGCCATCCGGGAGCAGTGAAGCTTGTAGCTGCGGCTGCGGTCTCATCTGAAGACTCAGCTAGGGGACGGTCCCCTTCTCAGCTCGCTCATACAGCTGTTGGCAGGCCGCAGATTCTCATGGATTTTTGGACTGAGGACCTCAGTTCCTTCCTGGATGCCGGCCAGACACTGGCCAGTTCCTCAGCTCTTTGCCACATGGGCTTCTCTAAAGAGCACAAAGTGTCTCTCCTGGCAGCTGGCTTCCCCTAGGGAGAGTGATATGAGAGAAAATGGGCACCCAGAATAGAAGCTGCAATCTCTTTAAAACCTAATTGCAGAAGTAACATGCCATCAGTTCTTCCATATTCTATTTATTTCAAATTTAGCCCACACCCAAGGGCACGGGAGTTAAGTTCCAGTTCTTAAAGTGGACATTCATGTCCGTATTCATGGACGTAGTTTTTTTAAGATTTTATTTATTGGAGAAAGAGAGCACATGCACAGAGGAAGAGGGGAAAGCAGAAGCTGAGCAGAAAGCCTGACCTAGGACCCAATCCCAGGACCCTGAGATCATGACCTGAGCCGAAGGCAGATGCTTAACCGAATGAGCCATCCAGGTACCCCATGGACATACAATTTTTATAATGATCACAAGACCTTTGCACTTGTTCCCTCTGCCAGGGATCCCTGCATGGCTGGCTCCTTCTCTCATTCAAGTCTCTGCTCATCAGAGAGGCTTCTTATGAACTTCCTCTCTGAAATAGCATCATTCTCTATCCCTTTGTGTTATTTTCCCCTAGTGCTTATCATCTGACATACTAGATTGTATTTGTTTATAATTTGTCTTCACACTAGAATATTGGCTTGGTAAAGGTAGAAACTTTGTTTTACTTACAATTAAATCCCCAATACTCTAGAATTATGACTGACATATAGCAAGCACTCAATAAATACTTGTAGGGAAGGAGGAGAGAGAGGGGGGAGAGAAACCCCAAATATGGATTCACATCTTTAGTGTCTTCCACATGGAAACCTAGTTCATGTCCAGAGTATATTTCACCTGGCCTAGCCCCTTGGATATCTGCAGGAATCCCAGGTACCACATGGCACCTGTGTCCGGCCTTTTATTTTTTAAGATTTTTTGAAATTTATTTGTCAGAGAGGGAGAAAAAACACAAGCAGGGGGAGCGGCAGAGGCAGAGGGAGAAGCAGGTTCCCCACTGAGCATGGAGCCTGATGTGGGACTCAATCCCAGGACAGTAGGATCATGACCTGAGCCAAAGGCAGATGCTTAACTGACAGCCACCCAGGCTTCCCAGCATCTGTGTCTTTTCTACATATGAGGATTTATAGAGGGTTGAATTGTGTTCCCAAAAAAGATAGGTTCAAGTCCTAATCTCCAGTACCCATGAAAGTGATATTATTTGAAAATAAGGTCCTTACAGATGCTATTAAAAAGGATCATCTCAGGGCACTTGGGTGGCTCAGTCATATGGGCGTCTGACTCTTGATTTCCACTCAAGTCATAATGTCAGGGTTGTGAGATCAAGCCCCAAGTCAGGCTCTACACTGGGCGTCAGGCTCTACACTGGGCGTCAGGCTCTACACTGGGCGTGGAGCCTGCTTGAGATTCTCTCTTTCCCTCTCCCTCTGCCCCTCCCCCTCCCTCTTAAAAAAAAAAGGATTATCTCCATGCCTTACATAAAAAGTAATGACTTAGATAAATTTTCATAATCTTACAGGCCAAATAAAAGCCCTTTCAATTCATTTTGTTAATTGCATATGTAATATTTCTAAAACAACTTTCTTTCTTTTTTTTTAAGATTTTATTTATTTGAGAAAGAAAGAGTGAGAGAGATAAAGCACAAGATAGGGGGAGGGTCAGAGGGAGAAGCAGACTCCACCTGAGCAGAGAGCCCAACACTCTCAATCCTGGGACTCCAGAGCCAAAAGCAGACACTTAACTGACTGAGCCACTGGGGCACCCCAACAACTTTCTTATATATGCTTAGAATTCTGTCTAAACTCAGGATATTCAGGAAACGGCATCACTTGAAGGGCCCTAGGATGGGGGAACGAAGATAGGAGGAGGATATTTTTAAGTATATACCCCTTTGTGCTACTTGACATTTTATCTTGTGTCATTGTTTTCTTGAAAACACACACACATACATTGCCATTGTTTTCTTGAACATACACACACATACACTTAAGAAAAAAATAGCATGGCATTCCATTTTCTTTTAAATTTTATTTATTTATTTGGCAGAGAGAGAGATCACAAACAGAGCGAGAAGCAGGCAGAGGGAGAGGGAAAAGCAGTCTCCCTGCAGATCAGGGAGCCCAATGCAGGGCCTGATCCCAGAACACCGAGACCATGACCAGAGCCGAAAGCAGACACCCAACCAACTGAGCCACTCAGGTGCCCAGCATGGCATTCCTATTGCTTCAGTAAACTGTGATGTAGTTTCCACAGAGATAAAAGTATCTTTTAGCCAATAACTACTTAATCAAAATCAAACATCTATGAAACTGTTAACTGAAACTTGTTAAGAGGCAGATCTTATATTAAATGTTTTTATCAAAAAAAGAGGCAAACTGAGGGTTGCTGGGGGGTGGGAGGTAGGGATAGGGTGGCTGGGTTATGGACATTGGGGAAGGTATGTGCTATGATGAGTGCTGTGAAGTGTGGAAACCTGGCGATTCAAACCTGTACCCCGGGGGCAAATAATACATTAGATGTTAATAAAAATAATTAAAGGAGAGAGAGAGAGAGAGGAAACTTTTAGAGGCGATAGACATTTTCATGGGTGTATGCTTACCTTCAAATTCATCGAGATGTATACATTAATTATATACAGCTTTTTCTGTATGTCAATCATACTTCAATTACAAACATTTTCAGAAAAGAACAACAGGATTACTAATAACAGTTTGGCAAACAGTTGTGAGATTTTGGGGCTTGAAATCTATTTGCAAATGAGATTTGTCTCCCTCTACCTGTTTAATTTTTTTTTTTTACAACTTTGGATTGTTAAGGTAGGGTATGTTTGCATCTTCTAAAATAAGTAAATAAATATTTTTTTTAAAAGACAGTGACCCCTGAACGCTGGTCATTTTTGGTTTTTTTTTTTTTCCAGATAGAAAGGTAAGAGGCATATGTGTTAATGTTAACTTTAAGGATAACAATTATTATATCCATCAATAAGAAAGTATTTTGGGGTGGAGAGCAAAGAAAAAAAAGTATTTTCAGAGGCCCCAAATAAAACTATACTCACTGATATTCATTTATTCTCTCTCTTTTTTTTTTTCAAAGATTTATTTATTTATTTGACAGAGAGAGATCACAAGTAGGCAGAGAGGCAGGCGGAGAGAAAGGGGGAAACAGGCTCCCCGCTGAGTAGAGAGCCTGATGCGGGGCTCAATCCCAGGACCCTGAGATCATGACCTCAGGCGAAGGCAGAGGTTTAACCCACTGAGCCACCCAGGCGCCCCTCATTTATTCTCTCTTTCATTCCAATGTATTGCCTGCTTGTGTCCCAGGATGCACTCGAGGCTGAGGATAAAAGCAACAAGGCAAGTGACAAGTGACAGACTTGTAACTGAGAATGTATAATTCACCGTGATGGACACAAAAAATAACACACAGTAGGCCACAAGAGAGGAGTGGATTGCCATGCAGGGGAACACTGGGGAGCTTCAAGAAGCCAGCTTAAAAGTCCTGTAGATGATGAATTTTGTTAAGGGATCCATGACGGACTATAGTATCATGACTATAACGCCAGCCTGTTAAACAGAATCGTTCTTCCCTCTTACATGATCGACTTCTGTGATTCTTGGTGGCATATGCTCCCAATGTGCTCTTAGCAACTTTCAAAAACCTGATTGGGTTCATTCGCCAATGTTGAAAGAGGATGACACCATCCAAAAAGGGGTACAAATTGGAAGCAGAGAGGTTTTCCTGTAAGGAAAGTGAAATAAAGGAGCTATAAATTCTGAAATTAAAATGTGACATTCTTGGGACGCCTGGGTGGCTCAGTCGGTTAAGCATCTGGTTTCAGCTCAGATCATGATCCCAGGGTGGTGGGATCAAGCCCCACATCGGGCTCCCTGCTCAGTGGGGAGTCTGCTTCTCCCTTTCCCTCTGCAGCTCCCCCTGCTTGTGTGCTCTCTCTCTCTGTCAAATAAATAAATAAATAAAATCTTTTTTAAAAAAGTGTGACATTCCTGGCTAATTCAGGTCTTTAGTGATTTAGTTCATGCAATGCACTACCCTTTGCAAAATTTCACATTAAGAGCTGGGCAAATACTTCATAAATCGATTTGGAGTAGTATGATTCTATCAAAAGGTTAACCTGTTAGTACAAACCAATTTTTGCTAAAGGGCATTATTTCCGTGCTATGGCTGAGGTGCTGGCTGCTTCTTACCTCTCTCTTCTTAGGTCTCCTCTTCTTGGGCACGTGGACAGCCACGTGCCCCAGCCCTCCTTGCAGAGAGGAGCAGCCATGTGATTGAGTCCCAGCTGAAGTCTTGTGTGCCACTGCCAGGCCTGGCCCATCAAAACCTCACATGCTTGACCCATCTTGCCCTTTGCCCCTTGCAGCTGGCTGGAAGGCAGATGACCCCCCAGGCAAGCTTGGAAGCCACCAATTAAAGACAGTGGAGCTTCTGTCAGCTCCAGTGCCAGAGGAGGCTCCCCACGACCAGTGGGGAGTCCCGAGCACTGTTACGTGAGCAAGGAATAAGCAGTAATAATGTATTTGAGCCATTATACATTTTTAGAGTGGTTAGCCTTTCTTAACTCATAGCTAAATTCTTCTCTTTTACTTTTTTGAGGAGGGAGGAGACACACCAAAAAAGGATAAGTGCAGGGAAATCTAATTATAATGTTTGTGCTGGGCCTCTGTCATTTGCCCCTTTAGACTCAGCCTCTATCCTTCTGTATCCTGCTTTTAGCCCATGAAGACTGACCTACACTGTGGGCCTCTCAGGCCTCTGAGTGTGTGGTGATGACAGGGAGGGAGGAGGGGGAGGTCAGGGTATTTTCTGTGCTGACTCACTCCCTGTGAGGTCCTCACAGGAATTCATGGCTCCTCTTAATCTGGCCGGTTTACAAGAGGGTCTCAGTCCTTCCAGATTCAAAGAGCAGTGCCCTGTCCTTGCCCTTGTGCCTTTGTCTCAGCTTGGGTGCCCTGACAAAATACCACAAACTGGGTGCTTATACAGCAGAAGTTTCTTTCTCATGGTGCAAGAGGTTGGGAAGTCCAACATCAGGGTGCCAGCGTGGTCAGGTTCCTGGGAAAGCCCTCTTCCTGGCTTGCAGATGGCTGTCTTCCTGCTGTGTCCTTAGAGAGAGGGAAAGAGGGAGAGAGAGAGAATGAGGGCGAGAATGTTCTTTGGTTCCTTCTCATAAGCACACTGATCTCATCGTGACAACCCCTGCATGACCTTATCTAAACCCAATTACCTCCCTTGTCCTCCTAATACCATCACATTAGGGATTAGAGCTTCAGTACATGAATTTGGGGGTTGGGGGATGCAGACAGTCTATCACAGCCCAGGCACCTGTTGGCAGCCAGGCCGTTACTGAGAGTTACTGAGACTCACGTTACTCCAGCATTCTTCGCAATGACTCCAGGCCCCCACTTTGGGGCCCCCACCTTGTCCGTCTGTAAATAAACCCTCTTAGATTCATCTCGCTTTGAGTGGTCCATCTGTTTGCTGTTAACACTCTGACTGAGACAATCTTGCTTCGTCTTCACTCTCAAAAGTAATAGTAACAAATACTGTACATACTGCCCAAAACAAGTAAGCAGTTGTGTATTTTAGGGCAATCAGTAACAATCCCAAGCAAGAATTCCCATGCAGATTATAGCATCTCTCTCCTCAGTGGTACCTTGAACTTTGTGGCATCTCCAGATTCACCTCTGTCCACAACCCAAAACTAAAAAGGAAATCTCCTTAACCTTAAGGTCAAAATTTGAGTCCTTAGCCTGGCATTCAAGGGCTATCATAATCTTGTCTCTCTCTTCTGTCTGGCTTCATCATTGTCATTTCCTCCCCCCATTCTCCTTCCCCACCCTGCAAGCTGGGAGAAAGGTGACTCTGACCCTGTACATCACAAGGCCTCTCTCTGGATCGCCTCCCTTCTTCCTTCTCATTTAACTCCAGGAAGTCTTTCACCTCTGTCCTCTTTCCCTGACATCTACACCCAACTCCTACCCCCACCTGCCCATGCACATACACTCCTTCCTGGCCTGGAGTGAGCACTCCTCCACGGCCCCATCGCATTGTGCCTACCTGCCTACATCACACCACTTTCCTACCTGCCCCGTGACTGCTGGATTGTGATTCTCTTAAGGACCAGAATTGACGATTATTAACGTCTGTATCCCCACAGTACGTCCTTAACATATGTTTGTTGAATGCAAAACCTCCAATAGTTTTAGGCTTTTGTTAAAAACTTGCACGTGAACTGAAATTCCTGTACGGACCTGGATAAAGCTGGAATGAGGATCAGGGCATGTCACTCTTCTGTTCCCATCGCTCCTCTACAAGAGCTGGAGACTTGGTAAAAGAATCTTGTTTCCCTTCCAGGGTTTCAACAACCCCACCTCCCCAAGAAATGAAGAGATCATTTCATCACCCCTGACCTTCACATGTTCAGCTCAGCACACATTCCCAATGTATAGGACCTGAAGTACTGAAGTCTTGCTGTTAGACATACTGAATTTTTTAAAATTTAGTTTTCTAAATAGGTAATACGTTGTCATGGGTCAAAACCAAAATGCATAAAAAGTTACACAATGAAATGTCTCCCTCCACCATAGCCCACATCTTCATGAACCCGGTTCGTACACTCCATGTATGTTCCTTTCTTAACATATACTTGGTTCCAGAGTTGTTTAGTGTACCTGCAAGCAAATTACACATATACATTTTTATATTTTGCCCTTCTTTACTAAAGCATGACATATTTCTTTGAACAGTTTTGGTTTTTTACTTACCATGTTTTGGAAACCTTTCCTTACATGTTCAGTCCTTGCTTCCTCTTCCTTTTGTAAATCTGCTTCGTATTCTAGCATGTGCATGTATCATAGTATCTTTAACCAAACCTTCATTGATAGACTTTAGAGTTGCTTCTAAGCTTTTTTGCAAACAGTGCTCGAAATGATGTGAATTTAATCTTGGTATGATGCCATATGATTTAATGTATAATTCTTTTAACATTTTGACTTTATACTTCCCTTCAAAAAATGTTTAATCTGTGGGCCAGCTAATATACGACATTTGCTAAAGGATAAACTAAGGTTAGACCATAGATCAATGACCTGAAAAAGTTATTTAACTTTATGAGTTCACTTCTGGGCATTTATCCATAAGAATGTTGGACGATATAGCAGAGTATGAGTTCATTTCAATAGAGCAGGCAGGGTATGTGTAAGCTTTGCAGGTTTTGCCAAGGTCATTTGGACAAAGCAGCATTCAGGGTTTCCCTTGGGGAAAAGCTCAATCATTTTGGTACTTTAGATGATCAGTAATACTTCAATATGATTCAGTAAGCTAATGCATTGTATTCAGCAGAGGTTTACAAAAATGGGGAAGGATTCAGCCTCCAGAGCACCAAAGGCCTCTGGAAGAAGGCATAAGACATCGGTGTCAAGACCCTGCTCATTCCAGAGGCTAAGAGGTCAGTTGGAGGTTTTCTGACTGCTCCCCAGTACAGAACAGAATTCTGTGTGGGATTCTCTATGGTAACCCTGCACGTACCTGCTGCTATAGAAGCTGGTGCTCCATTTGGTCAAGGGGAGATTGCCTCCAGCTACCCTTCTTGAACCCGGTTGTCAAGGTTGCCTAATGAGGAGAGCCCTGAGGCATGCCAGGTGCTACGTGGGCTGGAGGGTGGTGGTGGGTTGGGAAGGGCCTACGAATGAGACTAGAACCTGCCAAAGGCTGGTAGGAGCTGATTTCCTCCGGGGGTGGGAGCATTATGGGTGGGGTCTTATAAAACTACTCAGCCTAAATAATGTCTGGGATTAAGACCAAACCTGTAAGACCAGATCTATCTCCCTTCAGGAAGGATGGACCTCTAGGCCCTCTGAAGCAGAACCAACTGAGCACACTCCACAAGGCCACACCAACTTCTACCAGGCCTTATTTGTGGGGCCTAGAGATCTAACTCCCTTAGAGGAGCAAACCGCTCTATCTCCTTTATCTCTACATGTATATTTTATCCTTTGCAGTTGGAAGATCTGATTTAAGAACATAAACCCTAAGAAAAAGACAGAGATAAAATTACAGGCCTAAATTAGAAGGAACTAGTGCTAAAGAATATAGGTTTACAGCCTTGTTCTAGAGAGTTTTCACAAACCCTGGCTTTGTTTTGAACTTTAGCCTTCATAACCCTTTCTGAATTTCCGGTAATGGAATCATATCTATTTTGTAGATTTCTGGAACTCTCTCAAGCTCACTCCACCTCTTCCAATCTCACCAGTCATCTGTTTGGAACCCCCAATGCAGATGAACTACTCTGTTATATTTCTGATACTTATTAGGTAAAAATTTTAGATGATATTGCTATTTCCATGTGTGTTTGTTTATTTCCTGCCACAAGTTTCCAATGAGCAGTTACCCAACAGGCCCAGTTCCAGTCACTTGGGGATGCATTAGTGAGAAAAATTAGCAAAATCATGTCTCTACACTGAAGGACAGAATGATAGATGAAGAAACAGTTGAAGAGGGCCGATTTATTTTTTTTAAAGATTTTATTTATTTATTTGACAGACAGAGATCACAAGTAGGCAGAGAAGCAGGCAGAGAGAGGGAGGGGGAAGCAGGCTCCTCCCTGAGTCGAAAGCCTGACACGGGGCTCAATCCCAGGACTCTTAGACCATGACCCAAGCCGAAGGCAGGTACTTAACCAACTGAGTCATCCAGGCACCCCCAAAATGGTCAATTTAATACATTTATTTCCAGTGCCTCTTGGGTTCAAATATGGTCCTGAGAGAAAGATGAGCTCTTTTGTGGACTGTTTTCCCTTTTCCTCTTTCTTCTTCAATTTTCTTAGACATTTCCCTGACCTTCCCCCAACACATAAACATACACACACATATTCTTGTTTTATCCTATGTTTAATCTAAATACGTAATAATTCCTCATATCTTGCTTCCACAGTTTTCTTGCATTGTCTGAATTTCTTACTTTTGTTTGGGAGAGTTATATCTATTCCAGAATAAAGCCCAGGTGGGCAGAGATCTCATACACATGCACTTGTGTTTGTAAACCTCCTGACTAAAACCACGTGCAACTTGGTCCTTAATTAAAAATCTCTATTATGACAGTATTTGTATGTTTCAGTTATCTATTGCTGCATAACAAACCACCCCCAAATTTAGCAGCTTTAAACAGCAGCCATTTTATTTGCTCATGATTCTGTGGTTCAGGAATTTGGGCTGGGCTTAGCTGGGTGGTCCTTCAGTTTCATATGACAGTGCCTGGGCTCACTGATATTGCTGCATTCAGCTCGGAGTTTGACTGGGGCTGGATTGTTCAAGATGTCTTCAGGTGTCTCTCCTCCAGGCTCCATCCAGCAATGATGGGACTTCTTATGTGGCTACCAAGATGGAGACACAGACTTGGAAATTATGCATCACTTTTGTCACATTTTATTGGTCAAAACAGGTCCCAGAACCAGCACAGATTAAAGAGGAGAGAAAATAGGGGTACATGGGTGGTTCAGTTGGTTGAAGATCCAACTCTTGATTTCAGCTTAGGTCATGATCTCAGGGTTGTAAGATCAAGCCCGCATGGGGCTCCATGCTCAGTGGGGAGTCTGCTTTATTCTTTCCCTCTCCTTCTGTCCCTCCCAGCTCATGCTCTCGCTCTCTCTCTCTCAAATAATAAATAAATTCTTTACCCAAAAAAAGAGGAGAATAATACTCCACTTCCCCCCAAATATGAGGGGAGTGGCAAGATCACAATGCAAGAGCATGTAGGATGGGAGGTACCACTGCAGCGTCCTTGGAAACATGAGCTACCACACACTATAGAGCTTCTGTGTTAGCTGGTAATCCACTATACGTCTCAGTTCTGGGCAGTAGTAATGAATCTGCTCCTAATTTTCTTTCTCCCTGTATGTCTGTCTGCTTTTTATTAATCAGCACTTTAGCTTGAATGGATGTTTTGAATTATAATCCTGAGTTCCACGTGTATCAGTCAGTATGTTCGATTCCAAGGCACAAGAAGCACTTCTGGCTCACTTAAGCAGAAAGGGAATTTTCATTGGCATATCAAGTTGTTTTCAGAAGACAGAAAGGTTGGAGAACTAGATACAGAACAGGGACAAAACCTAAGGAAGGCTGGCAGGAAGGTATACGCATAGTGGCCCCACAAGGACACTCTGCTTGGAGCACTAGTGCTAACACTGCACACATTAGGCTGTGGGGCTGTCAATGCCACTGGGCCTGGGCGTGAGGCTTTCATTTTTTCCCTTACAGTTCCAAGTCCTGCACAGGAAAAACGAATTGTCCAATTCTACTTACTACATCCTTTTTTTTTTTTTTTAAAGATTTTATTTCTTTATTTGAGAGAGAGAGAGCATGAGAGGGAGAGAGGGTCAGAAGGAGAAGCAGACTCTCTGCCAAGCTGGGAGCCCGATGCTAGACTCAATCCCAGGACTCCAGGATCAGGACCTGAGCCAAAGTCAGTTGCTTAACCAACTGAGTCACCCAGGTGCCCCTGCTTGCTCCATCCTTGACCAGGAAGTGGGGAAGAGGGCCCCTTCCACTTTACAGGTTGGGGCTAAGAGTATTCTGCCTCCTGCCTAGACTTACATGTTGGAATGTCCCCCACAAATACAAAGAGCTACCCAGTACTGAAAATCCAGCCATTGCTAAAAGTATGAAATTGTCCTGATCTGGCCCCTCCTACCTCTCTGACCTCAGCTCCTATTCATTCCATTGTAGCCTCAGTGCAAAACACAAACTAAGTTTGCTTCTGTCTCAGGGCATTATATATGAAGTTTCCTATGTGAAATGCTTGTCCCCAAATACCGGCATGACTCTCTCTCACACTTTAAGTCTTCCGATAGTGATTTTGTCTAAAACTGTAACTTTTCACCCCCACACTTCCTATTCTATGGGGCAAGAATTTTTGCCTGTTTTGTTCAATGTTGCATCCCCAGCATCTAGAACAATGCCTAGAAAATAGTAAGTGTTCAATAACTATGTCTTCAATAAATGAATGTAGAGCCAATATCTACATGAGTCCTTTGAAATCCCTTTGAAACACATTTGTTATACGGTTGACAAGGATTCTTCTCAGAGCTTAATCCTGCTACCGGCATATCTGCCTGCATATGGTTTCTTCATTTTACGTTGTTATACAAGACAAATGAAATTTTTTGATAGATTGAAAAATTGTTTAATTTATTGTTCCCTCTCCTTCAACCAGGTGAATCAGACAGTATCATTTGTTGTAAAACCATACCTTATGCTTGATTTTCTTCTCACCATTTCTAAATTGATATTTTGCTGATTTATTGTACTATTTTTCAGGATATTGCTGATAGCTTAATAATTTTCAAGGTCATCCCTTTCATCCTTCATTCAGAAAGACATGAGGTTGGACTTTTTCCAGTTTTCATGAATGTTTTAGTCCTTGGGAGCTGCCACGAGCAAAGCAGCATGACAGTGACCTTAACTGATCCATGATCTCTCCCAGGAGGCAAAACATCAGCCCCTGTAGATTTGAACACAGTGAGAGCATTCACATAGCTATGAGAGAGTCAAAAAACGTTTACTAAGAATCCACTGAATGCAAAGTTTGTACTGGACATTCCCTTTCTGTGTTTCGGTGATCTTCATTCTCATGAGTCAGTGTGACATCACGGAGGTGCTAATCCAGCTCTGCCATTTGCTCAGCTTGGGCCAAGAGGAGGCAGAACGGAGAGGATCCAGCAAGCTTTACCGGGTGTTTCATGCCATCACATTTGTGTTCCTGCCAGAGGGCCGGTTTCTGCGGCCTGTTTCAGATGATAACATATTTCGCTGTTTGTACAATAACTGGTAAAATGATCTCTCACTTACACCCTCATCCAGTCATCCATCCACTCATTCACGGACAAGTTACTCACTAAGTCCCTACTCTGTACCAGGCATTGTGGTTGTAACAGTGAACGAAACAAGGTTCCAGCTTTCAGGAAGTGTATGACTAATTGTACCACCTACTTTTATAATTCTTGCTTTAATGACCACAGATATATACAGAAGAGAAGGTTGATGGCTGACACTTTTACCATCCCCCAGAAAGAGCAAAAATCCTTGGGTTGAAAAAAGAGCAAAAGGAAGGAAGGGGCTTCAGGCCCAATTCTTATTCATATTCCCAGCAAGCATCATCCTGACATATTGAGAAGAGGTAAATGATGACATTTCACCCGCCCACTCACTCCAGACCTCTGTCACACCCTAACACTGCCTCCTTGTTACATGTCTTCACCTAAGGATATCATCCTGCTGTCCTGGGTTGTATGCAGTGGGCAGGTGCTCAGGGGCTCTAAGTATTGGAGCATTTGGGGCAAGATTACCCTAGAAAATTCAAACTTTTACATGTATAACAGAAAATATTTATAAACCATTTTCTCTCTCCATTCCCATCTTGTTCATTTGGTATAGCCCATTGGGTTTCCAGCCTTGGAGCTTGCTTGTTTTCTACCCTTTACTTGGCCCTGAGAAGCCCTGCCTATGAGCCTCAGACTTTCACCCCAGGGTATTTTGGCAGAGCTGGTGTTCAGTGAATATTGAGCACACAGAATGTGAGAGGCAAGGTATTTTCCAGCATACGTAGTGAGCGAAAGTTAAAGCAGCCTCTGAGAATCTGGATAACAAGGGATAAAGATCAGGATAAATCATGCATAGCCGTGTGTTGTAGAAACTCAGTGAAGGCTCTTAACTGCACTGAACTGAAGAGCTCCACAAACATTTCAATGTTTGAAGTGTCCAGACATTCTCTTTGGACTCTTCCTCGACTCCACACTCTCCTGCTTTCCTTCCCAACTCT
>NW_022631831.1:0-14555 GCF_010015895.1 Lontra canadensis
TCTACTTCTACTGCTCTTTTACCCTGGCAGTTAAATTCTAAAGGGTATAAACCAAAAATCCCTAATCATACAATTTTCCCCTTTGTCTGTTTATGTTTTCTATACTTTACTGGATATTCGAAACTTCTTGCAAACACTTCTTTGCTGGAGTAAGAGATAGCTGTATTTTCTTTTTTGTTCCCCTAAAGCTTTGGTAGCTTCATTACTTTCCTCAAGATTTCAATGATCTACCCTCCCCTCATTCTTAGAAAATCATTTATTTCCCTTTCTCCATCAAAGAGAATACCCAATGCATTCAGCATAAACATCCAACTCCCCGTCTAACCTTCTCTAATGATCTCACTAGACACTGACTTTCCCCTTCTAGTTCCAAAGGTATGCTGATCTTCTACTCCAGAGCCAACTTCTTTTCTCTCCTTTTTACTCCCTACCAAAGTGATTCTTTTTTTTTTTTCTTAACATATAATGTATTATTTGTTTCAGGGGTACAGGTCTGTGATTCATCAGCTTTACCCAACTCACAGCACTCACCATATCACATGCCCTCCCCAATGTCCTCTACCCAGCAACCCCATCCCATCCCACCCCCTCTTCTCCAGCAACCCTCAGCTTTTTTCCTGAGATTAAGAGTCTCTGTGGTTTATCCCCCTCTCTGGTTTCATCTTGTTTCATTTTTCCCTCCCTTTCCCTATGATCCTCCATCTTGTTTCTCAAATTCCTCAAATCAGTGAGATCATGTGATAATTGTCACTCTCTGGTCGACTTATTTCATTTAGCATAATACCTTCTAGTTCCACCCACATTGTTGCAAATGGAAATATTTCAGGTTGTTTTTTTTTGATGACTGCATAGTATTTCAGTGTGTGTGTGGTGTGTGTGTGTGTGTGTAATCACATCTTCTTTATCCATTCATCTCTCAGTGGACACCTAGGTTCTTTCCACAGTTTGGCTTTTGTGGACATTGCTGCTATAAACATTCAGGTGCACGTGTCCCTTCTGATCACTACATTTGTATCTTTAGGGTAAATAACCAGTAGTGCAATTGCTGGGGCATTGTATAGCTCTATTTTCCATTTTTTGAGGAACCTCCATGCTGTTTCCCAGAGTGGCTGCAACAGTTTGCTTCCCCACCAACAGTGTAGAAGGGTTCCCCTTTCTCTGTATTCTCACCAACACCTCTCATTTCCTGACTTGTTGATTTTAGCCATTCTGATGGGTGTGAGGTACTATCTCACTGTGGTTTTGATTCAAAGCTATTCATTTTCAATAGGAATGGTGTGGTGAAAGTAGTAATGATGATTGCAGTAAAATGTACTGAACATCTATTATGTGTGATACAATTAATACACATTGTCTCAATTAATCTCACAATTATTAATAACAAAGCACAGAGATAATTAGAGCTTGCTACCAAAGACACTACTGTTTTTTCCACAACTCCTTTTTTTCCAGACTTAATCTTGATGTTCAGTTGGGTTCATACCTAAGCCTCTTTCCTTATTATATTCCTTCTTCTATTATTCTGCCATTTTAAGAACTTTTATCTTATATCGTTTAAAGTTAACTTTAAAAAGAAATTTTATATAATCATAACCCAAGCCACAGATTTATTATGTAGCTTTATGTACAGTTTTCTGATACATAATTAATATAAACAAAAAATTCTAATAACTCTCCTATCCATGTACTGTCTAAAATCATCTTATAAATTTATTTATTCATCTAATATTTATTGAGTACATACCACATGCCAGACATTATTCTAAGACTCTGAAGATACAGTAGCCCATGAACTGACAATATTTTTGTCATTACCAACAATAATGAAGTTATTTTTAAAAGTTTCTCTTTATGATAAAAAGATATATTCTATAACAAATGCTATAAGACAAAAGATCTAATTTTTCCTTCCTTTTCTAAAAATTTAAGTACATTTGGACCACCTTAGCATCTCAGTCAGTTGAGTGACTACCTTTGGCTCAGGTCACAATCTTGGGGTCCTGGGTTTGAGCCCCCATCTATATTAAATCCAAAATCATTTAAGATCAAGTACATTCTAAGATAACCTTTTTTTTTTAACTCCCTACTACTTTTTACATATATGTTGTCATATTTTACATCGTTTTATTCATATTTTATATCTAATTATGGCCAATTATTTTCCACTTAAAGAATTCCCTTTAACATTTCTTGTAAGGCTAGTTTAGTGCTGACAAACTCCTTTACCTTTGGGAAACTCTTTATCTTTCCTTTAATTATAATTGGTAATCTTGCAGAGTTGAGTATTCTTGGTGGTAGATTTTCTCCTTTCAACACTTTATGTATACCATGCAATTCCTTTCTGGCCTACAAAGTTTCTGCTGAAAAATCATCTGATATCCCTATAGGGTTTTCTTGTATGTAACATTATCTTCTCTATTCTCTCTTTAAAATTCTCTTATCTTTAATCTTTGACAGTTTAATTATTATGTGTCCTGGTGTGGACCTCCATGGGTTTATCTCCTTTGGAATTCTTTATGCATTCTGTTGAGATTTAAACCTGAAGTTCATTTCTTTCTCTAGGATAGGGAAGTTTTCAGGAATTATTTCTCAAATAAGACTTCTGCTTCCTTTCTGTATCTTCATCTTCAAGATAAATGTTCATTTTCTTGACAATCTCCAGAAGATCCCTTAACCTATCTTTATTTTTTAAAATTCTTTACCATTTTTGCTTTTGGGTGCTTTCCATTACCCTGTTTTCCAGATCACTCATACATTCTTCTACCTCTGCTAATCTACTGCCAATTTCCTTTTCATTTGTAATTCACAAGAGAATCTACAGAGAATGTTGTTGTTGTTTTTATTTTTTTAAGATTTTATTTATTTACTTGACAGACAGAGATCACAAGTAGGCAGAGAGACAGGCAGAGAGGAGGGGGAAAGCAGGCTCCCTGCTGAGCAGAGCCCAATGCGGGGCTCTATCCCAGTATCCTGGGATCATGACCTGAAACAAAGGCAGAGGCTTAACCCACTGAGTCACCCAGGTGTCCCGAGAATGTTGTTTTAACTAGATAAGTAAATGTCATGGATTTTGTCATAGACTGTAAACTGTTTCATTGTGAGACAATGGAAGGACAAGGAGAAAAAAAGAAGAGAATGAAGAGAGCAGGAAAATCCAGAAAAAAAAATCACCATAAATATCATTCTGTTTGCACTCTTATGCCACCAATTTAATGCCACACTTGTGATATAGTGATGGCTCCTTATTGGTGTTTCCCTTGTAAATATAAACCCTGGCATTTTCAAACAGAACAGTGGATGGTTATAGAGGAAATTATATCTGTTTTGCTTAACTATAAAATATCAGGACATGTTCTGGTCCATCAATATTCTAAAATTACCTACTGTCCTTGAAGTATGCCACCATAACAAACACAAGAAGTTTATTCCAGTGCTTAGATTCTGCCTTCTTATTTTCCATACTCACACACAATCTCATATTTCCTATCGTATTATAGCAGAAAGTGATAGAATATTGCTGATACTATGACACCCAACCTAAAATATAGGTAAGTTAAGCTTAATTGTAAGTTTTAAATGTGTATATTAGCATCCATATATTTTTATTACCAGATACTTTAGTTTTGTTCCTGATGTTGTTTGGGATTGCCCTTTGAAATTAGTTCACTTTTTCTCCAGGAGGCTATGAATCTCATAGGTGTATTAGAATAGTGTCTAGTAACATTGTTCACATGACTCAATAAAGAAACAAGAAATAGATGGAGGGATAGAGTAATAAAATAGAAAGGAATGGAGTTACAACAATTTCCAATGAATAAGCAGGGCTTCTTTTTAAAAATCAGCCTTAGTCCAATACTTACTAAACCCTATATATCTTTTTTTCCATCGAGAATATACTAAAGATTAGTTTTGCTTTGCATTTGAGAAGGGAATATGTATATATAAGCTTAGAAATTAATGAAGTATATAAAATAATTTAAAATGAATTTGACTGTAATTCTTCTTTTTGCCTTATAAAACATTTGTATGTTTGTATATTACCCAGAGAATAGCAGTAATTTTTAATGGGTGGTTCAAATATAACAAAGATTATTCACCTAATAAGTATTTTCTTGAGACACTTGATAAAAATCAAACCTTAAGTTGTATTTATGGGACCTAATCTCTAGACAAATAATACACTATTGAGTCTATCATTTGATTTCTCAAAGTTTATCTTACACAGATAATTGCCTGAAGATACTGTTAAAATGACATTCCTAGTGTATCTCCAAGCTTCTGATGCAATGAGTCTGGAAAGAGTACCTATGCATTTGCATTTCCACAAGCTCTCAGGTGATTCTGATCCTGATGGTTCCATGTATCACATTTGAATAACAGTGGACTAAGACATAACATTTATAAACCCGAAAAATGATTTTCTTATTTTCAGTTAAGACTACATTGAATTAATCAGTGACAAAAAGTTGAACTGTTATACAAATTTACCTAGAGACTAAATGAAAAGAAATTTTCCTTCTATCTAGTGTATAATCATGTACATATGGCTTCCACTGAGGAACGTGAGCCCATAAAGACTCAAAGGAAGTAAATTAAATTCCAAAATATGTGCCTCCAGCTACTTGTGAGATATATAGACTAAGCTTTTATGGTCATTTGATTTCAAAAGAAAAATTTTTTTAATCATGCAGTACTCAATGGATGACTAAATTTTTGCCAATTTTGGATATACTTCAAGACTTAAAATTTGCCAAAGTTAATAGAAGAAAAGCACATTTTAATAATTTGGAGGGAACATACTTGAAATAAGTGAAGATTCCAATTTTATTATGACTGCTGTCACCACTTAATAGAGATAAAATTTTAATAAAATGGTATCATTTTTGGCATAGAGTTGTTCCATCTTGGGCATGCATTTGTTGAAATAAGGAGACGGTGCTCCTCGGAAACATTTCTACCGTTTTAATCATTTCTACGCTTGGCTTACTGAAACTTACTTTTACCTTTGTCTTATGCACAAATGCGTAAACTAACACTGGGACTAATAATTTGGTGGGTCCATTTGTTTCCTGACATCTGCTTTACAATCTTCTATTGTAAAATCAGCCTGTTCAGTTTATCTTGGTTTCTGTGGGGACAGGTTTTGGGCACTATTTTCAGCTCAATAATATGATCTCACATTTGACATGATTTAGAAAAACAAATGGAGGATTTCTGTGTACTTAAATACATCAGTGTTCAGGAAAAGCACCTCATCTCTTAGGGCTTTCGACTTCTAGTCTCTGATTCTTGAGTCTCATCTTGGATAACAGGTAATACATTCATGTACAATCAAGTATGATGTCTTATTTTAATCTTTTGTTTGTTGGAATGAGTTGAAAACCATTTATAAAATGTATATTATGGACTAATAATTTCTCACAAAGAAACAATTTAAAGACATAATGACCTGATGTGAGGATCTGAAGATGAGTTCAGGATGTCAGGGCCTCTGAATTGACAGCCACCATGTTACAAAGAGAACAATGTGGAAAGATGAAGGAAATGTGCTCCATCATCTCTGCTGGTGGGATTCTCTAAAGATCTTTTTATTCCCTTGACTAAATATGTGACATCAACTTTGTTAAGAATTACTTTTACCTTTAACTTAAAGTTGGAGTTTAAATTTTATAAGAAAATAATCTCTTGAGTAGTGTGTTTGCAAATGTGTATATTATTTCAAAAATTTAAAAACAGACTCTTAATTGTATAGAACTAATTGAGGGTTCCAGAGGGGAGATGTGTGGGGGGAATGAGTAAAATAGATGAAGGGAATTAAGAATACACTTACCATGTTGAGCACCCATAATGTACAGAATTGCTAAATCACTATGTATATATGTATTTTTAGTAATTCATTTTTTATGATATGTTATCATTTTATTTGTAATTTGGTTAGAAAGAAGTTTTTACTATTTCAAAATTTTATTATTGTGTTCTTTCAGAAATATCTTTTCAAATACTTAAAACAGTAAGTTTATCTATCTATCTATCTACCTATCTATAGAAGACCACTTATTGTGAATTTCTCGCAATCCTCTACTTTCAAGGTAATTCCAGGTATAACAACACTAAAAGCTACATCCTATTTTGTATCATAACATGACTGAATCTTTGCTTTAACTAGTAGATGATAGAACAAGTTATCTAAGAAATATTTTAATTTTTTAAAGATTTTATTATTTGACAGAGAGAGCGAGAGAGAAAGAGCATGAGTGGGGTAAGGGCACAAGTGAGACACAGACTCTCTGCTGAGCAGGGAGACCGATGCTGGGTTCCATCCCAGAACTCCAGATCATGACCCAAGATGAAGGCAGACACTTAACCAAACAAGCCACCCAGGTGCCCTAAGAAATACTTAATTTTCATAATCTGTCAAATGCCACAGTCCTCAGTTTAAGCCAATGAGGCAAAATAAGCAGAAAAGAACAAGGAAAATGTCATCAGCCCTGAGTTCTGCTTCATATGTTAAAGATTTATTTAGCAGAAGAATAGTCTCTTTGTTCTCTACACATAAGTGGTTATTGTAAAGTTCTATCAAACCTGGTGGCTAAGAAAAAAATGCTTTTATCTAATATTTACTTTATAGTTTGAAAATATTTTTTATTTATATGTCTTCAATTCAGAAATGATTCATCTGTATTATTTCATTCTCAACAACAATAAAATTCAGTTCACTTGCACAGAAAGAATTACAAATACATGTCAGAGTCCAGATTATGTTAATTTGGTTGAAGATAATTTTGAAGACTAAATCACTTCTATTGATTCAATTTGTCAACATATCTAACATAGCCACAGATATTGTTCTTGAAACTTCTTTTCAATTTGGTTTTTCTCTGCAAAGTATCATTCATTTTCTAATACCAGAGTCACACTATCTACACCATTCTCAAACCAGAAATCTGGCTCATTTTCACTCACTGTTATAAAACCAATTTCTGTTGCTTGTCATTCTATCTTCAAAACATTTCTTTACACTTTGCCTTAACTCTCCTCATGTCATTCTGTGAGCCCCATAATCTTACAATCTGAGGGGCCAGCCTGACTTCATCACTGCCCTCCTTACATGCTGAAGGATGTCACTTCTGGCATGTTATCCTCCCCCTCTTTTGTTTTTCTTGGCTGGCTGGCAACCTCTCTCCTTACTTATTTTATATAATCTAATACAATTTTAGCTTTTGCTTTACTTTAATGCCCCATTCTCTTGGCCTCTTCAAGAGTTCCCTTTTGGGTGTTTCTGTAGCACTTCCTTATTTCCAAATCAAAACACTTATATAATTGCTTAGCAATGTCCCCTACCACTGTAAGTCCCTAATTTCCCTGATGTCAGGCAATGTGTTTCCATTGTCTTTGTCTCTCCTCTGTGTTTCCCAAGACTTTGGAGCATAGTTGGTCAATAAATTTTTGACTTGTAAATTCAGGAATGAATGTGCTACTGACTTTGACATATGCTTTCACAGGAATCAGCCCAATATGAAGATTTTTGTCTTTGCCTTTATCATGGCTCTCATGGTTGCCTTTATTGTAAGTATATCAGGAAATTTTGAATAATATGTTCTCAGTAGTTATCTAAGGAGTCTCCTTATTTCTTGTGCTTTTACCTATGTTTGTTTACATTTTTCTGAACCAAGCTTTATAAGTTTTAATATTTTTTAGACAGCTGTGCAGTTTTTTATAGACTACAGTTTTCTTGAATTTACCGAGTAAGTTCATTAGGGGTTTAGAATCCTGGGTACACACACACAAACACTAAACATACACAAACTTTCAATTGTAATTAATGTAAAAATAAAATTTTTAGAAGAGTTCCATCAAGATGTGAGATGAGAAGCACTTAATTAATATATTATAAAAGGCACTTCAATATTATAAGCTGTAGGCCAATCAATTATTAGGAGCTCCTGCCTGTATAGCCATTTACCTGAGTGTCACTGGGGAAAATTTGACCTCTCTGAAGATGTTTCTTCCTCCTTCACCTCCTCCCCATTGTTTGTTTTTCACTCTGTTAACATTAATGTTCTCTTTCATTCTGGATTTCTTTCTGTTCGGTTACTGAGAAATTCATCAAGATATATTATATTTCAATTAATCCAACAAGTTTAAATGGATGATTAAAAAATTATTGCCTAACACTTTATAACATTATTTTTAATAAAAAGAAGTGGGAAAATAAAAATCTAAGAAGAGAGAAAAACATAATACCAGATTCTATTAGCACATAAATATTTGAATGTGAGTAGCTTTTGAGCAACTTAAAACATATCTGTATAAAAAAATATCTGTTGTGAGCAATTCTGAAGCTTAGTTTTTGAATTTCACTTCCATTAACACATAATAGATTTCTCTCCCTTTCACACACACAAGATAATTTGTACCAGGGTGAATTGATAATAAATACAGCAAATTAATTATAGCAAAAACTTACTCTTCACTCCTTTTAAAGATGTCAATAAACAAAAACACTTAATTAGTGTAGCAGTTGCTAAGACTTTTCCTCCCCATGTTTACTCATAATTGTGTCAACTAATGGATTTTTACACTCAATTTAGAATTATAAAATGAAGATACTCATTATTTCTCTTTGCTTTTTTGCAAGGGGGCTGATTCATCTGAAGAGGTAAGACATATATTCATTTACTGGAAAACTTGGTAAGTGAGCATATATAAAATTTTAATCTATTCTCTATTTTAACAAAGATTTCATCGACATAAAAAACATCACTAGGGTAAATATTTTTTTGATAATGTGATATAGTACCAACATATTTTATATTATTGTCTCTGAGTATTTATTTTCTAAGGAATCAGCACATATCTCTGAAACATATTTATATGATGAATGGCTAAAATATATATTGATTTTATTTATTTTTGAGGTATTGGTAAAAGACCAAAAGTCTTGTGCACTAGTACTATTTAATTGGAAACTCATAATGCCATCCTGAAGAAACCAATTATTCTCTCAGAGCTTAAATATCTGTCTGGCAAACAATTGCCCTGACCTAAAGAATACTTGAAATTCTAATTCTATTAAGTATAATATGCACCTACTGGAGAAGAGAGGCTGGTAAGAGGTGGTAATATTCCACCTTCTGATTGTTTTGGATGGTAATGAACTCATTAGGTTAAATTAACTTGACCATGTTAAAAGATAAGAAATTTCATTTCTTTAACATTTTTAATGAAATAGATCCTTGATAGCTCATATTATTTTGACTTGTCTTCTCAATATGATAAGTTCACAAAAATTCTTACTAATATAGTAAATAGATGCATTTGAAATGACACCACGTAAGATTCAAGAGCAGGGATAGATGATATTTAGACTGAAAGAGGTTAATATAAAGAATATGGGAGTTCTAAGAAACAGCAAGATGACTAGAAGTCAAGAATGAGAAGTAGCAGTTCCATCTAACCTGGAACTCATAAATTACCTCCTTCCTGGGATATTCAAGGACAGGCAAAGTAAAAGGTTAGAGGTAATATTATAAAGAATATGTTAGCCTCTTGTGAATGGCTGGCTACAATCAGTGGTCCCCCATGTATTATAAAACAACAAAATGAGGGCGCCTGGGTGGCTCAGTCACTGAGAGTCTGACTTCGGCTCAGGTCATGATCCCAGGGTCCTGGGATCAAGCCCCATGTCAAGTCCCAGTTCAGCAGGAAGCCTGCTTCTCCCTCTCCCATTCCCCCTGCTTGTATTCCCTCTCTCAGTCTCTCTCTGTCAAATAAATAAATAAAATCTTTAAGGGAAAAAAAAACACAAAATGATCAACAACAGTAAAAATGTGCTGCATCATTTCTATCTTCTTTTAAACATTTTTCTTATAAAAAAGTGAAAACTTAACCAAAATTTTGAGAAAACAACCATGTACATGATATATGAGTTCCTACCAACTTTGACAACCTGATTTTTAATTCAAATTATTGTGAAATATTTGTACTGTCATTATCTCATTTCTCTGCTATTGTCTCCTTCCTTTTATTTGTATCCAGAGAGGTTATTCCGAAAATTTCTATTATCCGCAATATCAATATTGGGGATATTATAAGTAACTTTACAATGCTTCACAGTAACCCAGGACAGGATTACAGAGGTAAGCTGGGTCTAGTGACATTTTATAATCCAGAAGTATCAATGAGGACAGTCTGAATAAGAAAAAACAAAAGCAAAGCATCAAACCAAAAGCAGGCCAAGTTTCGGAAATGGAGCCTAGTGTAGCTCTCTTAAGCGGTAGTTATCTGTGTGTTTCCAAAAGAAAACTTCTGTTCTGGTATGGTTAAATGGCTGTAATTGGGGATGGGAAAAACCGTGTTTGTATCCTGGTCCTGACAACTACTATATTATGAGCTTAAATCATTCTTAATCTTTTATACCTTCATTTTGCCATGGGCAAACCAGCATTATAATGAAACTTAACCAATTTATAGAATTGGTGGGACTATTAAAAGATAAATTAGGTAAATGACTTTGATTAGAATTGTACATAAATATGACTCCAGGTGGCCCTGTCACTAAATCTGTGCCTAGATACTATATAAAACTTTTCCTTCTAAATCATAATCTTTAGAGTAGATGCGAAAACCCTGTCTGGGAAATTGCCAGAAATGTAGAGTCTGAAGACACACCCAGCACTATTAAATCAGGATCTGCACTTTAGGGGCACTTGGCTGGCCCAGTCAATTAAGCATCTGCCTTTGGCTCAGGTCATGATCCTGGGGTCCTGGGATGGAGCCCCGTATCTGGCTCACTGCTCATTGGAGAGCCTGCTTTTCCCTCTCCCTCTGCAGCTCACCCAGTTTGTTCTGTCTCTCTCCCTATGAAATAAATAAATTGAAAATATTTTAAAAAATCTGCATTTTCTAAGATCCCTATATGACTCATAACACAATAAAGTTTGAAGCATTGTCTTGGGGAATCTGATGAGCAATTAGAATAGGGACCACTGCTCTAATATAATACCAAGAAGAGGAAAGGAAATATTAGCAATTTACTTTTGACTGACAATTTTACCTAAAATAATATTATATATGTTTCAAATTCTAGAAAAGATTCAATATTTCACTATAATTTAAAGCAATATTGTTGGTGAAAAATAAGACTGTATTGCAATTCACAGTTGAAACAGATCCAAATGATTTCGATCATTTTTAAAGGCATATAGAGAATTCAATCACATTGAATTCCCTGTTGTCAATAGCAGAATGAAGAATCTGAACTCGTCTCCCTAAGCATTAGGTAATAGGGAATAATATTTAATCAAGGAAGAATATACCAAAAATATTGCTTGGGAGAGACTAACATTCAATAAATGAGTAGGCTGTAATTAAGCAGAGGGTCATGGCATTGAAATAGCTTGATGATAGAAAGAATCTGGGGAAATATGAGAAAGAGATCCTAAAAGAAAACAATCAATAGATTTAAAGATGGGTTGAGTGAAAGACTACAGTAGGGGAGGTGACAAAATGAAATGGATGCAAGTTGTCGGAACTGGATTAGGAATTCAGTGACGAGCCCTATGTCTCTCACAAAGAGACTGTGCTCTGCACTTGTTAATCAGTTTCTTGGTTTTTGTTTTTTCTTTTCAGGGAATTTTCCTTTGTGCATGTGTTTTGCTTTGTTTCAGTTAGGGATGTTAAAGACAATTTGGCTATGTTAAGTTTAAAAAAGAATAGCATTCAAATTGAAAATTCAAGTGAACTAAAATGCAGAACTAAACCATGGAACCTCAAGTGAGAAGTGACACAGGGAGAGAAAAAGAAGATAAAACTTCATCCTATCAATTTTTCAAAATTCATTCAACATATTTTTTAACTCTGTGAAGTGCGGCCCCGGGAGATGTAACTACCATCAGCCAGAGTCCCTGTACTCCACAGCTTACACAGATATAAAAAGAAGCCACCACCGGAGTATCATTTCATAAAGAAGTGATGGGAGTAGATGGGTTATTTAGGCTGATTATACCAGCAGGTTTATGGCAGCTGAAGTGACAGGGATCTAGACCATGAAGAAGGCCATTGAGAATCTACCAAAACAATTGGGGAGGGAAAATAAGAGCTTGAGGAAAAAAAGAAGTAATAGGGATCGTCAATTTCCTCTACTGTAGACTCTGTGTGAGTTCTGTAGAATAATTCTAGTCAAGCTTTTTCCTGTGAATGATTTTAACCATGGCACTGTTTTTGATAAAGAATCCTTTGTCATGTCAAATCAAAACAAGCCCAAACTTAGATAAGGAGAATCTTTCTTCTGAACAAAATGCATCGCATGGAGAGAACACTTAAGTCTCAGAAATCTGCAAAGTGTCTCAAAATCCAACAAAAAAGGCCTTTCCTTTACAGGCTAAAGAGAAGTCAGCAAAGATTAGCAGGAACGTTTGAGGGGAACTGGGTAAGCAGTGGAAAAGGACCAGTAGGATCTGACACAAAGTGCTCACTGTGGTTAGCGGATCCTCTGGATCAGTGTTTGATAAAGGGCACACTCCATCTTTAGTGCTTGCTCAGACTTGGGACAAGCAGAGCTCAGAGCCAATAGGAAGGAGAGAAGCCTGATGAGCATGTCATCTGGACCGCAATATCAAAAGGACACCTGTGAACACTTGGTCAGTCTCAGAGGAACGTAACTAGATACAACTCAAAACCAGGAAAGCAGAAGGGTATCAGCAATGATGATGTATAGTTCAAATTTAGTAAAAAGAATGTTTTCTCTTTCTCCACAGGCTTGGCGGAAAGTTCTATTTTCTCTCTTACTCATGATGATTCTTCCTATTCAGAAATCCTTTACCCATCTAGTCACATTTATTAGCCCCAATATAACACATTCACCCAACATACTTTTAAAATTGTGTTTTGAAAAGTAATTTTTTAAAATACAGTTTTATTTGCATTATGTTATATAGTATGTCACTATTTAAAAATGATTAGACCCATCAGTAATTTCTAGCTTTTCCAAAACAAAAAAGAAATCCCATCAAATAATGTTATAGGAACAAAACACACCAGAGATTAATGATCAATATTTTTAAAATAATAGTAATAATAGTCTTTGAACTATTTGAAATTTTCTTTTTTTCTCTGTTAATAGCACTATAAAAATTAAAAAAAAGCTTGTCATGCATAATAAATTGATTTATCAAGCATATACTCTCTAATTGTATTCATTTCCTGGAGTGGTCAATACAGATTATAAAAACTAATGGTTTAAAAAAAGAAATTTATGCTCTCATAATTCTGTAGGCAGAGCCTCATTCTTTCTGACAACTCTAGGTTATAATCTTTCTTCACCTCTTCTGAGTTTCTAGCATTTTTTGGTAATCCTGGAATTCCTTGGTTTGTAAATACAGTATTTCAATCTCTGCCTCTCTTGTCTCAAAGCAATCTTCTCCCTTTGTGTCTCTCTTCTTATGAAGACACCAGTCAAATGGATTAGGGGCCCACTCTAGCACGAACTCGTCATAACCAATTACATCTGCAGTGGCCCATATTTCCAGAGGTCACACTCTGAGGTTAGGACTTTAGTATATAAAGTGGGGAGAGATGCAATTGAACCCATTCAACCCAGCTGACATTTGATACCCAATACAATTTTTCTGCAACTGTTATAGGTCAATGGTCATAATATTCTTCCTATATCAACATTTCTAAAGAAAAGACATGCAGTGCTGTTTCATAATCTTCTGGGACATGATTATGGAAGGGACATGATTGTGACATACTTGTATGATTATTTAAGAGCCATGAAATTCATCTAAACAATCTCATTTTAACTTTGAAATATCTTATACTAGAAGATATTTTAATTCATGAAATTTGCATGAAATCACTAGAAGACTAGTCAAAACATTGTCTTTAATTTCAATCATACTCCTAAGGAAAAGGAATGCATTTTTAAGCAAGTAACCGGAAGGAAAATCTCACCTTACCATGGTTGTAAATATTGACAGTTAAGTTTACAAATTATGCTAAATTACAATCTTTATGAGATAGAATGTTTTATTAACCAAAATTTATGGAGACAGCGTCCTTCCTCCAGAGAAACAGAGTTAAAACTAAAGGCAAATTTCTAATTACTAGAGAGATGCACAAAAGAGAGAGAACCATTGTGGAACCAAAGACATTTGCAAGGCGCAAAAAGAGGGTGCTAAGGCTCAGAAGCTGAGGAAAGAAAGGGAGATAAAGAGGCGGAATGCTGAGCTGTGTGCATTGCGTGCTCCTCCTGAACTGCCTTATGGCCCTCTACCTTACATACTTTGGTATGTAAAAGACTTCTGCAATTTAACAAAACAAAATAGAACTCTTTTTTGAGCCCCTCCTCCAGTCTCAGTTTATTTTATGGTGGACTTGCTCAAATTAAAATAAAAACTAAGAATAGTCATTTTTTTTTCCTCTGCCTTTCACTCTTTAGATATAACTGATGTATCTCAGGTAGACTGTACCTGTAATACATATACTATATATATATATATATATATATATATATATATATATACATACACACACACATACACACACACACA
>NW_022631831.1:14655-26139 GCF_010015895.1 Lontra canadensis
ACACACACACCACACATACATTATATACATTCATTATTTGTAACCACAAAAAAAGTTCTATTTGTAAAGTGGTTCAGGTGCAGTGCAGTTACAAATACACATGTCTCACTACAGCACTCTTAATACATGCAGGCACCAAGAAATAACTCTGCACTGTGGTTTTCTTTGAAAAAGGCTACTTTCAAGTACCAGCCAGGCTTTAAGAGTCTGATCAGTGGCCTAGCACTCAAGTAGAAATCCTTACATGTACATATTTTTTTTAATGTTTATTCTGGATCTCTCCCCTTTCTGGTGACACAATTCTCTTGTGTGATGACAACCTAAGGGTGTTGCTGGAAGAATTTATATAGTAACAGATATAAACACAATGTCTCCCATAGAGAAAATGCTTAAAAATGGCAGCAAGTGTGATTATCACCTTCCACGGTTGAGAAGTGAATGTTTTCCCAGAAGTAATTTTACTATATATGTACACAATCCTCCTGAATCAGTCTGATTACATCCCAACACTGGAGAGAATTTAGTTACATGTCCCAAATCACACTTTTAGTAAATGGTCAAAGGAAAAAATATCAATAATGAGGTCCACTGGATCCCAAAGCCCAGGTTTTTTATAATACTCCCACATTACCTGATTTAGTTTCCTATTATTGCTGCAACAAATTACCACGAATCTAGGGGCTTAAAACAATGCAAACTTTTAAAAAAATAATTTATTTATTTTCATTAACAGATAATGTATTATTTGTTTCAGGGGTACAGGTCTGTGATTCATCAGTCTTACACAATTCACAGTGCTCACTGTATTACATATCATCCCCAATGTCCATCACCTAGCCACCCCATCCCTTTCACTTCCCTCCCCTCCAGCAACCTTCACTTTGTTTCCTGAGATTAAGAGTCTCTTATGATTTGTCTCCCTCTCTGGTTTCATCCTGTTTCATTTTTCCCTCCCTTCCTCTGTGATCCTCTGTCTTATTTCTCAAATTCCTCATATCAGTGAGATCATATAATTGTCTCTCTCTGATTGACTTATTTCTCTTAGCATACCCTGTAGTTCCATCCATGTCATTGCAAATGGCAAGATGTTGGGTTTTTTGATGGCTGCATAGTATTCCTATATAGGAATAGTATATATATATGTATATATACATATATATATACATATATATATACATATATATATATATATATATATATATGTGTCACATCTTCTGTATCCATTCATCTCTCAATGAACATCTTGGCTCTTTCCATAGTTTGGCTATTGTGGACATTATTGCTATAAACATTCAGGTGCACGTGCCCCTCAGATCACTACATTTGTATCTTTAGGGTAAATACCCAGTAGTGCAATTGCGGGGTTGAAGGGTAATTCTATTTTCAAATTTTTGAGGCACCTCCATGCTGTTTTGCAGAGTGGCTGCACCAGCTTTCATTCCTACCACCAGTGTAGGAGGGTTCCCTTTTCTCTGCATCCTCACCAACATCTGTCATTTCCTGACTGGTTAATTTTAGCCATTCTAACTTGTATGAGGTGGTATCTCATTGTGGTTCTGATTTGTATTTCCCTGATGCTGAGTGATGTGGAGCACTTTTTCATGTGTCTGTTGGCCATTTGGATGTCTTCTTTGCAGAAACGTCTGTTTATGTCTTCTGCCCATTTCTTGATTGGATTCTTTGTTCTTTGGGTGTCAAGTTTGATAAGTTCTTTATAGATTTTGGATACTAGCACTTATCTGTCATTTGCAAATATCTTCTCCCATTCTGTCAGTTGTTTTTTGGTTTTGTTGACTGATCCCTGTGCTGTTCAAAAGCTTTTTATCTTGATGAAGTCCCGAGAGTTCATTTTTGCCCTTGCTTCCCCTGCTTTTGGCAATATTTCTAGGAAGAAGTTGTTGCGGCTGAGGTCGAAGATGTTGCTCTCTATGTTCTCCTCAAGGATTTTGATAGATTCCTGTTTCACATAAAGGTCTTTCATCCATTTTGAGTCTATTTGTGTGTGTGGTGTAAGGAAATGGTTCAGTTTCCTTCTGCATGTGGCTGTCCAATTTTCCCAACACCATTAGTTGAAGAGATTATCTTTTCTCCTTAGGACATTTCTTTCCTGCTTTGTCGAAGATCAGTTGACCATAGAGTTGAGGGTCCATTTCTGGGTTTTCTATTCTGTTCCATTGATCTATATGTCTGTTTTTGTACCAGTACTATACTGTCCTGATGATTACAGCTTTGCAATAGAGCCTTGAAATCTGAAATTGTGATGCTGCCAGCTTTGCTTTTCTTTTTCAACATTCCTCCAGCTATTTGGGGTCTTTTCTGGTTCCATACAAATTTTAGGATTATTTGCTCTATTTCTTTGAAAAAAATTGATGGTATTTTGATAGGGATTGCATTAAATTTGTAGATTGCTCTAAGTAGCCTAGACATTTTCATAATATTTATTCTTCCAATTCATGAGCATGAAACATTTTTCCATTTCTTTGTGTCTTCCTCAATTTCTTTCATGAATATTCTATAGTTTTCTGAGTACAAATTCTTTGCTTCTTTGGTTAGATTTATTCCTAGGTATCTTATGGTTCTGGGTGTAACTGTAAATGGGATCGACTCCTTAATTTCTCTTTCTTATGTGCTATTGTTGGTGTTTAGAAATGCAACTGATTTCTCTTAACAAACAAGGGCCCAGGGCCAGATGGCTTCCTGGGAGAATTTTACCAAACATTTACAGAAGAATTAAAAACTCTTCTGAAAAATAGAAATGGAAGGAAAACTTCAAACTCATTTTATGAGGTCAGCATTACCTTGATCCCAAAACCAGACAAAGACCCCATCAAAAAGTAGAATTATAGACCAATGTCCTTGCAAAAATTCTCACCAAAATACTAGACAATAGGATCCAATAGTACATTAAAAGGATTATTCACCATGGCCAAGTGGGTTTTATTCCTGAGCTGCAGGGTTTGTTCAACATCCACAAATCAGTCAATGTGATACAATATGTTCATAAAAGAAAGAACAAGAACCATATAGATGGTTCCCAATAGATGCAGGAAAAGCATTTGACAAAGTACAGCATCCTTTCTTGATTAAAACTGTTCACAGTAGGGATAGAAGGTAGATACCTCGATATCATCAAAGCCATCTGTGAAAAACCCATAGTGAATATCATTCTCAATGGGGAAAAACTGACAGCTTTTCTCCTAAGGTCAGGAACATGGCAGGAATGTCCACTATCACCAGTAATATTCAGCATAGTACTAGAAGTCCTGGCTTCAGCAATCAGACAACAAAAAGAAATAAAAGGCAAAGAAGAAGCCAAACTCTCACTCTTTGCAGGTGATACGATACTTTATATGGAAAACCTAAAAGACCCCACCCCAAAACTGCTAGAACTCCTACAGGAATTCAGTAAAGTGGCAGGATATAAAATCAAATCATAAACCTATTTTTTATAATTAAAACCATTTTACTGAGATTAGATTGAGATGGAAAAGCTGTACATATTTAACATATATAACTCGATGAGTTTGGGGATAAATACACAACCCATAAAACCATCACCACCACCCAGACTGGAAATATATGCATCACTTCCCAGTTTCCTCCTGTAACCCTTTTTTATCTATTGTTATTACAATTTTGTGTGCATGTGTGTGGTAACAACATTTAAGATCTACTCCCTCAGCAGAACTTAAGTAGATAGTACAGTTTGTTAGCTGTAGACACTAGGCTGCACAGTAGGTCTCCAGGTCTTATTTATCATGCAGGACTAAAACCTATTACTTTTGGACCATCACCTTCCCATTTCCCTATCACCCAGGCCCTGGGGCAAGCATTCTACTCTATGCTTCTTTGAGCTTGACTTTTAGATTCTCTAAATAAGTGAGATCACACACTGTTTGTCTTTTTATGTCTGGCTTATCTCACTGAGCATAACATCCTTCAGGTCCACCTTTGCTGTCCCAAATGGTATGATTTCCTTTCTTTTTCCCTAAAGCTGAATAATTTTGTAATATTTGTATATACCCTATTTTTGTTATGTGTTTATCCATCAAGGCACATTTATTTTCATATCTTGCCTATTGTAAATCATGTTGAAATATACATGCAAGTACAGGTATCATTTGAGCTCCCCTTTCAATTTCTTTGGGTATATTCCCAAAGTGGAATTACTGAATCACACGACAGTTCTAATTTTTAAAGATTAACCATATTGTTTTATTAAGTTACAATAACAAACTGTGTTATATTAATTTCAGGTCAACCCTAGTGGTATTTCTGTATCACACAGCATTTATATTTGTAACTTTGTGATGAGTCTCGCTACTCTTTTCTATAATAGCTGTTCCTTTTTTTTTTTTTTTCCAGAAAGAGGGAGAGAGAGAGGACACAAGAACAAGGGACAGAGGGAGAAGGAGAAAGAGTATCTAAGAAGGCTCCACAATCAGTACAGAGCCCAATGTGGAGCTTGATCTCACAACTCTGAGATCATAACCCGAGCTGAAATTACATGTGGACCCTCAACTGACTGAGCCACCCAGGGACCCTATTTTTACCAATTTACATTCCCCCAATGCACCGGGGTTCCCTTTCCCCACATCCTCACCAGCGTTTATTTTTTAAAATATTTTATTTATTTATTTGAGAGACAGAGAGAGTGAGAGAGAACATGAGGGGGTGAGGGTCAAAGGGAGAAGCAGACTCCCTGCTGAGCAGGGATCGCCCCCATCCCAGTGTGGGACTGGATCCTGGGACTCCAGGATCATGACCTGGGCAAAAGGCAGTCACTTAATCAACTGAGCCACCCAGGTGCCCCTATTTTTTGTTTTTGTTTTTGTTTTAAATAAAGGCCATCCTGAAAGAAACCTTACAAGGCTAGACTTCCTGCTCCCTCTCCCACCCTTTGTGGTGGTGGTGTCTTACATGTTATTTTTGTTTTAAAAATATTTTCCTTTTTTTTTAAATTTGCTCTGTCTATAGTTTTTATTGTGGAAAGTAACAGAACTTACATAATTGGCATACTATTGTATTTGCTATAAAAATTATAGAATTTTTTTTTAATTTTTGTTTTGTTTTGTCTTTATTAACATATTATTTGTTTCAGGGGTACAGGTCTGTGATTCATCAGTCTTACACAATTCACAGCACTCACCATAGCACATATCCTCCCCAGTGTCCATAACCCATCTATCCTATCCCGGCCTTCCCTCATATTTTCCTTTTAAAGGGTTTTAAGATATAAGTAATTAAGGTGACTCATATTTGCACCATTTCTACCATTTCTTTGTGCTTCCTTTGAGTAGTGACAGATTTCCAGGGTCAATTGCTTCTGCCTTCCATGATTTCCTTTAATATTTCTTGTAAAGCAAGTCTTCTCAAATCAGTGACCTGCCATGAATCGGAAAGAGTTTTTTGTCTTCATATAGAACTATATGTTCACTGGTTATAAAATTTATTGGACAGATTTTTTTTTTTTTTAGTACTTAAAAAGCTTTTGTCACTCTCCTCCTCTCATTTTTTTTTTTTTCCCAAAATCAAGCCTGCTGTCATTTGCATCTTTGCTACTCTGAGTACTTCTAGGTGTTTTCTTTATGGCTGCTTATAAGCAATTTGATTATGATGTTTGATGTAGTTTTTCATGCTCTTGCACTTGTCACTTGGTTGAGCTTCTTGATCTGTGGTGTATAATATTCCTAATATTTGGGAAAATCTCAGCCATTGATTTATTCAAATATTCCTTCCTCTTCCTCTTTACTACAATTACATATATATTCATACATAGTTTTCCCACAGATCATTCAAGTTGTTTTTGTTGTTGTTGTCATTGTTGTTGTTCACTTTCTTTTTCTACATTATTCCATATAGTTTTGTTGCTGTAGTTTTACGTTCCCTACTCTTTTCTTCTAAACATGCTGTTGACAATATTCAGTGTATTCTTTATCTCAGGCACCATATGTTTGAAATATGCTCATGCTTTCCTCTACTTAAACATATGGAATGCATATATTTTTAATTAAAATTAACTAAAATTAATTAAAAATCCAATTAGATTTTTAATATGCTTATTTAGTAATTCTATCATTTGTGTCACTTCTGACTCTGCTCATATCAATTGAGATTTCTCTTCATTGGGAGTCATATTTTTCATCTTTGCTCCATGCCTGAGAATTTTGGTTAAATGTAAGACATTGGCTTTTGCCTTTTCTGGGTGCTGGATAATTTTTTAATCTCTTAAATGTTACTGATTTATATTCTGGGTCACAACAAATTTACTTGTGAACACTTTATCATTCTGAGGCTTACTTTTTTTGAGATTTCTTTATTTTTTTTAGAGAGAACAAGTGAAGGGGGTGCAGAGAGAGAAAATCTTCAAGCAGACTCCCCGTTGACTGAAGAACTGGAGGCAGGACTTCATCTCAAGACCCTGATATCATGACCTGAGCTGAATCAAGAGTCAGATGCTTAACCTGAACTGAACCACCCAGGCACCCCTGTAAAGATTTGTTATTAAGCTTTATTAGGCAATCAGGGCATTAGAGTCATTTAGAGTTAAATTTAAACTCTTATTAAAGTGGTTTCGAAGGTAGTTCCACTCTAGCTAGACTTAACCTAGTCTAGCTCTGCCCCATTGGAGCTCCAGGGATTACACAACATGCTCCTTTTTGATCAGCCCCCAGCCTCATGGGGTTTCCTCACATTTATTTGCTCTATTCAAAACTCAGCAGAAGACTAAGAGCAACCCTCTGTAGATCTCCAGAAGTCTTTTCTCTGGGCACTTCTCTCCTGCCTTTGAAATGTTCTCATCCCAAGTATTCAGCTATGTTAGTTGTAGTCCCATGCCTCTAGTATTCTCAGTTATTTCTCTTCAACTCAAGGAAATTGCTTATTCCTATTAAGCCCCACATTCTCTTTCAAGGTAATAAGCTGTGAAAATCACATGACTTATCTCAGTTTATTCCCCATTTTGTGGGGATTATATTTTACTTTCCTGTTGTATAATGTCTGAAAATTGCTGTAACATATATTTTATTCTTTTTTCAGTTATTTAAAACTGGAGGATGAAGCTAGTCCCTGATATACAAACTTGGCCAGAAGCTGAATGACAGTAAAAGTCTTTTAAGGTCCTGAGAATGCCTCCAAAACATGTATTACATAGACATTTTGCCTCTATGACCTCAGTTCCACCAAATATCCTCAATTCCAACCACACTGTGCTATTTGTGTATTTTGAATAGTTTCACGTGTGCTCCCATCCCATGGCCTGGACTGGAGTGCTCTTTTCCCAGCTATCTCAGTAAGTTGACTTTTTATTTCCTTTAGGTTTTACCTTTCTGCTTGGGAAGGCATTACCTAGCCACACCTTTTAAAACTGAAAACTTATCCCTCCCAAAACTTATTTCCTTTCTCCAAATAAACTTTCTCCTAGTGGGTATAACTATCCAACCAACCACCTATTAATTAATTATCTTGTTTGTTATGTCTCCTTCCAGCTAGAGTATAATTTCCATGAAGTCAGATTTTTGCAGTTGTCATTCATGGTCTATTGTACGTGTGTAAAAGAATTCCCAGCATATATCAAGTACTCAATACTTATTTGTTAAACCACAGTTACATACCAGCATCTATCTTTGTATTCATTCTTACATATATTTTTATTAAATGTAAAAAGTTCTGTATAAACAATATCAAGAATTGTGTTTCTGTGATATTTACAAAATATCTTCATAGCTCTTTTCAAATTTGAACTTGACCAAAGGAACACATAGGAATTTATCATGTACCCCCACAGAAAATGTTAATGGGGTATACTTGGTCAAAGGCAAAAATGTGGAGTCACAGAGATGTGAATATCCATGGTGTTCTCAAGAAAGAGTGTGAATGACACTTAACAAATAACAAGAATTGGGGCCAAAGATATCTACTGTGCAAAATGCAAATTGTCTTTAATCTGATGTGAAATATTTTTAATATTACCTTAGACATAAGAAACCAAAGAAGTGTTTTTAGGCAGTTAAGTTACCTGATATATACATATATTAGAAAGTTTTCTGAGGGGCTCCTGGGTGACTCAGTGGGTTGGGCCACTGCCTGTGGCTTGGGTCATTATCTCAGGGTTCTTGAATAGAGACCCACATCGGGTTCTTGAATAGAGACCCACATCAGGTTCTCTGCTCAGCAGGGAGCCTGCTTCCCCCTCTCTCTCTGCCTGCCTCTCTGCCTACTTGTGATCTTTCTGTCAAATAAACAAATAAAATCTTAAAAAAAAAGTTTTGTGAGGAAAATATATTTTGGAAATGACTAATATTTTGGAGACCAATTACAAAGCTAGAGTGGCAAATGCTACAGTGGCATCTGGTACAGAAGAAGTGGGCTGGGAGGTTAGGGAGGAGAAGAAGCCATGCAAATGGAGACTTTCAAAAAGCTGGGGAGTCAGTTAAAGAGTGAATTAGGGTGTGACTTCTGAGAACACAAATTGATGGGATGACACTAAGATAAGAGAGAGCTAAAGATCATTGTAGATAGAAGGAATGAACACGTACAGACAAAACAAGCAATGATACATAGAGAAAGAAGATAACCACCAGAGTAAGGTCTTAGAGGAAAAAAAAAAAAAAACAAGTAGATGGACATTCAAAGCAAATTATAAGCCATAGACAAGTTTTTAAGAGTTTAGAGAAAGTAAAAGCATGGTTCCATGACCTCCAGCCTCTTTGAAATTAGAAGTAATAATTAAGAGTCAAGAAGATGCTGAAAAGGCAAGCAAGGCTGAATGTAAAATTAAAAAAGTTACTGAACACCACACCATACGAGATGTCAGGACAGGAGCTGGAACTATCCAATGCTTCAGTCTGGCTTCCTCCACTCTGGAAGGAAAAGTGATTAATGAAGTAGTTCCATAAAATGGAATGTGATTAACTGGCAGCAACAAGGAAAATAGGAAATCAAATAGAATTTCTTTTAATGCTAGAAAATTTGGCTTTAAGAGAAATCAGTTTGTGAATGGCCACTAAACTACTTATACTCTAATTGTCCTTTATTGTTTACAAGTACAGTGGTATGTGTGATATGTTTTAGAAAAACTCGCACACAAAATTATATGTTAACATATTGAAGCTTCAGCCTTTGCCAACTAACCAGCAAGCTGGCTTTCCAAACATGACAGGACTCCAATAAATACAATTATGTTTAAGCATTGTGCACAAAAGTCTTATCCTGGTGGCACTTAGGTAAAACCTAGAGTTTTGTGTTTGATTGGCCTCACGATATTTCAAACATTTTAAATCTGTTGACATTATATAAAAATTAGATTCACATAAATATTCTTCCTTTGTCCTACCCTTAAAAATTATAACGTGTGCCAAGACTGGGACATTTTTTGAGAAAATCAAAATACACTAGAACTGAGTTAACTCTTCTTTTTACAAGAGGCTTGCACTCAGGAAGCCAACATCTGGCCATATCTTACTTTTTTACACCTGTCTCTACTTTATACTTCCACTTCACCTATAAAGTCAATGTAGTCTCTTGCATTTGTAACTTCCATTTTAAAGATTTCCACAGAAATATGTATCTACCTTATACACATTAATGCCAACTTTCTAAGTCTTTACATTATGTTAGATAACATTATTATGTATATTATTATGATAGCAATTTTATAGAAATAAAAACCAGAGGGAAAAGGAAAAATCAATTCCAGATATTTTTTCAGGGTATTTGACAGCTCGAAAAGCATTAGAGAACTATTTTTGTCCAAAACACCATATTCTTGTACAGGGAAATGGGTGCCAGGAGAAAAACAAAAAAAAATTAATGCAACAGTTTTTGTGTGTCCTTCCTTTGCTCTGAACTAGTTTTTTGATTCAATGTCTATTCATTCATTCATTCATTTAGCAAACACTTATGAAAAAGAAGTATGTCCCACACATTATCCTAGGCTCTGGAGTGCAAAAGTGAATAGAGCTGATATTTCAATTTACCACTACTGGCAAATTTGTTACCAACTGGGAAATTAGGACCTACTTCATAGAAAACTGTAAAAAAAAAAAAAAAGATGAATTCATTTTTTAAAAAGAAATTTTATTAACATATAATGTATTATTTGCTCCAGGGGTACATGTCCATGAATCATCAGGCTTGCATAATTCACAGCACTCACCATAGCACATACCCTCTATACCCTCCCCAATGTCCATAACCCTACCACTCTCTCCATACCCCCCTCCCCCCCAGCAACCCTCAGTTTGTTTTGTGAGATTAAGAGTCTCTTATGGTTTGTCTCTGTCCTGATCCCATCTTGCTTCAGATGAATCCATTTTTATGTTGCTCTCCATAGTCAGTGGGAAAGATATCATAAATAATTTGTGGGGATAATAAGCTTACTTCCTTTTCTTTTTTTTTTTTAGAAGCTTACTTCCTTTTCATTTAGAAAAGATAAGAAGATATATTAAATGGTGAGATATTGTTTTTCCTATGAACTAAAATTAATTGACATTTTATACCTAATAATTAATATTAACAGTAACCTATACATTATCCCTTTCTTAGCAAAAGAATAGTTTTTATAATGCTTACAATTATCACTTCACCTTGCCTGTATTAATTTTAGCCCCATATTTCTCCCTTATACTCATGAAGGAAATACTACTATTTAAACAGCAGATAATATTTATCCTTCCCAATGGTTTACCACGATGAGTACCAATAATTATTTATAAAGACTTATTCAAAAGCTTTATTTCAATACATTTTGATGTTTCATACTAATGATCAACTAGGTAATTAGTAAGAAGTGTATATAAAGTAACTACTGATATTCAAAAAATAATTATGAAGATTCCATTTCTGTCCGTACCAGGTATTTATAATGATATTATTTTCCAATATCTCAGGAATCTTATAGTAGTTCTTCTAGTGAGGCAAAATACTGTTTACTTTTATTTTTAAAGAGATTTATTTATATTTATTTAGAGAGAGCAGTGTGAGTGGGGGTAGGAAAGATGAAGAGAATCTTCAAGCACACTCCCTGCTCAGTACTGAACCCAACATGGGCTGGATCTCAGGACGGATGAGATCATTACTTGAGCCAAAGTCAAGATTTGGATGCTCAAGCAATGGAGCCAGCCAGGCACCCTGATACTGTTTGTTTTAAAGTCAAAGAACTATTCCAAGAAATAGCTGTTTTCCATAAGCAGTACAGAGTACTTTGATATTTCTTAGCAAATCTACATCTAAAAATGCAGAGAAAGTAATAGGAAAATGATACTCATTCTCAAAATCATTTTTGAAAGGCTGAAAGTTAGAGTCTTTTAAGAAGCATTATCCCGTCCTCTGAGAACTATCTGCTCCATAAGAAACACCTACCTTGTCCTCTGAGAAAATCTGGATGTGAATCCATAGGAAATTATATTTCAAATCAAGCCTGTACCAAATTAACAGCTCACCAATTGTCTTCACCATAGCTTCACTTTGGGAAAACCTCTCATA
>NW_022631832.1:0-14555 GCF_010015895.1 Lontra canadensis
TCTACTTCTACTGCTCTTTTACCCTGGCAGTTAAATTCTAAAGGGTATAAACCAAAAATCCCTAATCATACAATTTTCCCCTTTGTCTGTTTATGTTTTCTATACTTTACTGGATATTCGAAACTTCTTGCAAACACTTCTTTGCTGGAGTAAGAGATAGCTGTATTTTCTTTTTTGTTCCCCTAAAGCTTTGGTAGCTTCATTACTTTCCTCAAGATTTCAATGATCTACCCTCCCCTCATTCTTAGAAAATCATTTATTTCCCTTTCTCCATCAAAGAGAATACCCAATGCATTCAGCATAAACATCCAACTCCCCGTCTAACCTTCTCTAATGATCTCACTAGACACTGACTTTCCCCTTCTAGTTCCAAAGGTATGCTGATCTTCTACTCCAGAGCCAACTTCTTTTCTCTCCTTTTTACTCCCTACCAAAGTGATTCTTTTTTTTTTTTCTTAACATATAATGTATTATTTGTTTCAGGGGTACAGGTCTGTGATTCATCAGCTTTACCCAACTCACAGCACTCACCATATCACATGCCCTCCCCAATGTCCTCTACCCAGCAACCCCATCCCATCCCACCCCCTCTTCTCCAGCAACCCTCAGCTTTTTTCCTGAGATTAAGAGTCTCTGTGGTTTATCCCCCTCTCTGGTTTCATCTTGTTTCATTTTTCCCTCCCTTTCCCTATGATCCTCCATCTTGTTTCTCAAATTCCTCAAATCAGTGAGATCATGTGATAATTGTCACTCTCTGGTCGACTTATTTCATTTAGCATAATACCTTCTAGTTCCACCCACATTGTTGCAAATGGAAATATTTCAGGTTGTTTTTTTTTGATGACTGCATAGTATTTCAGTGTGTGTGTGGTGTGTGTGTGTGTGTGTAATCACATCTTCTTTATCCATTCATCTCTCAGTGGACACCTAGGTTCTTTCCACAGTTTGGCTTTTGTGGACATTGCTGCTATAAACATTCAGGTGCACGTGTCCCTTCTGATCACTACATTTGTATCTTTAGGGTAAATAACCAGTAGTGCAATTGCTGGGGCATTGTATAGCTCTATTTTCCATTTTTTGAGGAACCTCCATGCTGTTTCCCAGAGTGGCTGCAACAGTTTGCTTCCCCACCAACAGTGTAGAAGGGTTCCCCTTTCTCTGTATTCTCACCAACACCTCTCATTTCCTGACTTGTTGATTTTAGCCATTCTGATGGGTGTGAGGTACTATCTCACTGTGGTTTTGATTCAAAGCTATTCATTTTCAATAGGAATGGTGTGGTGAAAGTAGTAATGATGATTGCAGTAAAATGTACTGAACATCTATTATGTGTGATACAATTAATACACATTGTCTCAATTAATCTCACAATTATTAATAACAAAGCACAGAGATAATTAGAGCTTGCTACCAAAGACACTACTGTTTTTTCCACAACTCCTTTTTTTCCAGACTTAATCTTGATGTTCAGTTGGGTTCATACCTAAGCCTCTTTCCTTATTATATTCCTTCTTCTATTATTCTGCCATTTTAAGAACTTTTATCTTATATCGTTTAAAGTTAACTTTAAAAAGAAATTTTATATAATCATAACCCAAGCCACAGATTTATTATGTAGCTTTATGTACAGTTTTCTGATACATAATTAATATAAACAAAAAATTCTAATAACTCTCCTATCCATGTACTGTCTAAAATCATCTTATAAATTTATTTATTCATCTAATATTTATTGAGTACATACCACATGCCAGACATTATTCTAAGACTCTGAAGATACAGTAGCCCATGAACTGACAATATTTTTGTCATTACCAACAATAATGAAGTTATTTTTAAAAGTTTCTCTTTATGATAAAAAGATATATTCTATAACAAATGCTATAAGACAAAAGATCTAATTTTTCCTTCCTTTTCTAAAAATTTAAGTACATTTGGACCACCTTAGCATCTCAGTCAGTTGAGTGACTACCTTTGGCTCAGGTCACAATCTTGGGGTCCTGGGTTTGAGCCCCCATCTATATTAAATCCAAAATCATTTAAGATCAAGTACATTCTAAGATAACCTTTTTTTTTTAACTCCCTACTACTTTTTACATATATGTTGTCATATTTTACATCGTTTTATTCATATTTTATATCTAATTATGGCCAATTATTTTCCACTTAAAGAATTCCCTTTAACATTTCTTGTAAGGCTAGTTTAGTGCTGACAAACTCCTTTACCTTTGGGAAACTCTTTATCTTTCCTTTAATTATAATTGGTAATCTTGCAGAGTTGAGTATTCTTGGTGGTAGATTTTCTCCTTTCAACACTTTATGTATACCATGCAATTCCTTTCTGGCCTACAAAGTTTCTGCTGAAAAATCATCTGATATCCCTATAGGGTTTTCTTGTATGTAACATTATCTTCTCTATTCTCTCTTTAAAATTCTCTTATCTTTAATCTTTGACAGTTTAATTATTATGTGTCCTGGTGTGGACCTCCATGGGTTTATCTCCTTTGGAATTCTTTATGCATTCTGTTGAGATTTAAACCTGAAGTTCATTTCTTTCTCTAGGATAGGGAAGTTTTCAGGAATTATTTCTCAAATAAGACTTCTGCTTCCTTTCTGTATCTTCATCTTCAAGATAAATGTTCATTTTCTTGACAATCTCCAGAAGATCCCTTAACCTATCTTTATTTTTTAAAATTCTTTACCATTTTTGCTTTTGGGTGCTTTCCATTACCCTGTTTTCCAGATCACTCATACATTCTTCTACCTCTGCTAATCTACTGCCAATTTCCTTTTCATTTGTAATTCACAAGAGAATCTACAGAGAATGTTGTTGTTGTTTTTATTTTTTTAAGATTTTATTTATTTACTTGACAGACAGAGATCACAAGTAGGCAGAGAGACAGGCAGAGAGGAGGGGGAAAGCAGGCTCCCTGCTGAGCAGAGCCCAATGCGGGGCTCTATCCCAGTATCCTGGGATCATGACCTGAAACAAAGGCAGAGGCTTAACCCACTGAGTCACCCAGGTGTCCCGAGAATGTTGTTTTAACTAGATAAGTAAATGTCATGGATTTTGTCATAGACTGTAAACTGTTTCATTGTGAGACAATGGAAGGACAAGGAGAAAAAAAGAAGAGAATGAAGAGAGCAGGAAAATCCAGAAAAAAAAATCACCATAAATATCATTCTGTTTGCACTCTTATGCCACCAATTTAATGCCACACTTGTGATATAGTGATGGCTCCTTATTGGTGTTTCCCTTGTAAATATAAACCCTGGCATTTTCAAACAGAACAGTGGATGGTTATAGAGGAAATTATATCTGTTTTGCTTAACTATAAAATATCAGGACATGTTCTGGTCCATCAATATTCTAAAATTACCTACTGTCCTTGAAGTATGCCACCATAACAAACACAAGAAGTTTATTCCAGTGCTTAGATTCTGCCTTCTTATTTTCCATACTCACACACAATCTCATATTTCCTATCGTATTATAGCAGAAAGTGATAGAATATTGCTGATACTATGACACCCAACCTAAAATATAGGTAAGTTAAGCTTAATTGTAAGTTTTAAATGTGTATATTAGCATCCATATATTTTTATTACCAGATACTTTAGTTTTGTTCCTGATGTTGTTTGGGATTGCCCTTTGAAATTAGTTCACTTTTTCTCCAGGAGGCTATGAATCTCATAGGTGTATTAGAATAGTGTCTAGTAACATTGTTCACATGACTCAATAAAGAAACAAGAAATAGATGGAGGGATAGAGTAATAAAATAGAAAGGAATGGAGTTACAACAATTTCCAATGAATAAGCAGGGCTTCTTTTTAAAAATCAGCCTTAGTCCAATACTTACTAAACCCTATATATCTTTTTTTCCATCGAGAATATACTAAAGATTAGTTTTGCTTTGCATTTGAGAAGGGAATATGTATATATAAGCTTAGAAATTAATGAAGTATATAAAATAATTTAAAATGAATTTGACTGTAATTCTTCTTTTTGCCTTATAAAACATTTGTATGTTTGTATATTACCCAGAGAATAGCAGTAATTTTTAATGGGTGGTTCAAATATAACAAAGATTATTCACCTAATAAGTATTTTCTTGAGACACTTGATAAAAATCAAACCTTAAGTTGTATTTATGGGACCTAATCTCTAGACAAATAATACACTATTGAGTCTATCATTTGATTTCTCAAAGTTTATCTTACACAGATAATTGCCTGAAGATACTGTTAAAATGACATTCCTAGTGTATCTCCAAGCTTCTGATGCAATGAGTCTGGAAAGAGTACCTATGCATTTGCATTTCCACAAGCTCTCAGGTGATTCTGATCCTGATGGTTCCATGTATCACATTTGAATAACAGTGGACTAAGACATAACATTTATAAACCCGAAAAATGATTTTCTTATTTTCAGTTAAGACTACATTGAATTAATCAGTGACAAAAAGTTGAACTGTTATACAAATTTACCTAGAGACTAAATGAAAAGAAATTTTCCTTCTATCTAGTGTATAATCATGTACATATGGCTTCCACTGAGGAACGTGAGCCCATAAAGACTCAAAGGAAGTAAATTAAATTCCAAAATATGTGCCTCCAGCTACTTGTGAGATATATAGACTAAGCTTTTATGGTCATTTGATTTCAAAAGAAAAATTTTTTTAATCATGCAGTACTCAATGGATGACTAAATTTTTGCCAATTTTGGATATACTTCAAGACTTAAAATTTGCCAAAGTTAATAGAAGAAAAGCACATTTTAATAATTTGGAGGGAACATACTTGAAATAAGTGAAGATTCCAATTTTATTATGACTGCTGTCACCACTTAATAGAGATAAAATTTTAATAAAATGGTATCATTTTTGGCATAGAGTTGTTCCATCTTGGGCATGCATTTGTTGAAATAAGGAGACGGTGCTCCTCGGAAACATTTCTACCGTTTTAATCATTTCTACGCTTGGCTTACTGAAACTTACTTTTACCTTTGTCTTATGCACAAATGCGTAAACTAACACTGGGACTAATAATTTGGTGGGTCCATTTGTTTCCTGACATCTGCTTTACAATCTTCTATTGTAAAATCAGCCTGTTCAGTTTATCTTGGTTTCTGTGGGGACAGGTTTTGGGCACTATTTTCAGCTCAATAATATGATCTCACATTTGACATGATTTAGAAAAACAAATGGAGGATTTCTGTGTACTTAAATACATCAGTGTTCAGGAAAAGCACCTCATCTCTTAGGGCTTTCGACTTCTAGTCTCTGATTCTTGAGTCTCATCTTGGATAACAGGTAATACATTCATGTACAATCAAGTATGATGTCTTATTTTAATCTTTTGTTTGTTGGAATGAGTTGAAAACCATTTATAAAATGTATATTATGGACTAATAATTTCTCACAAAGAAACAATTTAAAGACATAATGACCTGATGTGAGGATCTGAAGATGAGTTCAGGATGTCAGGGCCTCTGAATTGACAGCCACCATGTTACAAAGAGAACAATGTGGAAAGATGAAGGAAATGTGCTCCATCATCTCTGCTGGTGGGATTCTCTAAAGATCTTTTTATTCCCTTGACTAAATATGTGACATCAACTTTGTTAAGAATTACTTTTACCTTTAACTTAAAGTTGGAGTTTAAATTTTATAAGAAAATAATCTCTTGAGTAGTGTGTTTGCAAATGTGTATATTATTTCAAAAATTTAAAAACAGACTCTTAATTGTATAGAACTAATTGAGGGTTCCAGAGGGGAGATGTGTGGGGGGAATGAGTAAAATAGATGAAGGGAATTAAGAATACACTTACCATGTTGAGCACCCATAATGTACAGAATTGCTAAATCACTATGTATATATGTATTTTTAGTAATTCATTTTTTATGATATGTTATCATTTTATTTGTAATTTGGTTAGAAAGAAGTTTTTACTATTTCAAAATTTTATTATTGTGTTCTTTCAGAAATATCTTTTCAAATACTTAAAACAGTAAGTTTATCTATCTATCTATCTACCTATCTATAGAAGACCACTTATTGTGAATTTCTCGCAATCCTCTACTTTCAAGGTAATTCCAGGTATAACAACACTAAAAGCTACATCCTATTTTGTATCATAACATGACTGAATCTTTGCTTTAACTAGTAGATGATAGAACAAGTTATCTAAGAAATATTTTAATTTTTTAAAGATTTTATTATTTGACAGAGAGAGCGAGAGAGAAAGAGCATGAGTGGGGTAAGGGCACAAGTGAGACACAGACTCTCTGCTGAGCAGGGAGACCGATGCTGGGTTCCATCCCAGAACTCCAGATCATGACCCAAGATGAAGGCAGACACTTAACCAAACAAGCCACCCAGGTGCCCTAAGAAATACTTAATTTTCATAATCTGTCAAATGCCACAGTCCTCAGTTTAAGCCAATGAGGCAAAATAAGCAGAAAAGAACAAGGAAAATGTCATCAGCCCTGAGTTCTGCTTCATATGTTAAAGATTTATTTAGCAGAAGAATAGTCTCTTTGTTCTCTACACATAAGTGGTTATTGTAAAGTTCTATCAAACCTGGTGGCTAAGAAAAAAATGCTTTTATCTAATATTTACTTTATAGTTTGAAAATATTTTTTATTTATATGTCTTCAATTCAGAAATGATTCATCTGTATTATTTCATTCTCAACAACAATAAAATTCAGTTCACTTGCACAGAAAGAATTACAAATACATGTCAGAGTCCAGATTATGTTAATTTGGTTGAAGATAATTTTGAAGACTAAATCACTTCTATTGATTCAATTTGTCAACATATCTAACATAGCCACAGATATTGTTCTTGAAACTTCTTTTCAATTTGGTTTTTCTCTGCAAAGTATCATTCATTTTCTAATACCAGAGTCACACTATCTACACCATTCTCAAACCAGAAATCTGGCTCATTTTCACTCACTGTTATAAAACCAATTTCTGTTGCTTGTCATTCTATCTTCAAAACATTTCTTTACACTTTGCCTTAACTCTCCTCATGTCATTCTGTGAGCCCCATAATCTTACAATCTGAGGGGCCAGCCTGACTTCATCACTGCCCTCCTTACATGCTGAAGGATGTCACTTCTGGCATGTTATCCTCCCCCTCTTTTGTTTTTCTTGGCTGGCTGGCAACCTCTCTCCTTACTTATTTTATATAATCTAATACAATTTTAGCTTTTGCTTTACTTTAATGCCCCATTCTCTTGGCCTCTTCAAGAGTTCCCTTTTGGGTGTTTCTGTAGCACTTCCTTATTTCCAAATCAAAACACTTATATAATTGCTTAGCAATGTCCCCTACCACTGTAAGTCCCTAATTTCCCTGATGTCAGGCAATGTGTTTCCATTGTCTTTGTCTCTCCTCTGTGTTTCCCAAGACTTTGGAGCATAGTTGGTCAATAAATTTTTGACTTGTAAATTCAGGAATGAATGTGCTACTGACTTTGACATATGCTTTCACAGGAATCAGCCCAATATGAAGATTTTTGTCTTTGCCTTTATCATGGCTCTCATGGTTGCCTTTATTGTAAGTATATCAGGAAATTTTGAATAATATGTTCTCAGTAGTTATCTAAGGAGTCTCCTTATTTCTTGTGCTTTTACCTATGTTTGTTTACATTTTTCTGAACCAAGCTTTATAAGTTTTAATATTTTTTAGACAGCTGTGCAGTTTTTTATAGACTACAGTTTTCTTGAATTTACCGAGTAAGTTCATTAGGGGTTTAGAATCCTGGGTACACACACACAAACACTAAACATACACAAACTTTCAATTGTAATTAATGTAAAAATAAAATTTTTAGAAGAGTTCCATCAAGATGTGAGATGAGAAGCACTTAATTAATATATTATAAAAGGCACTTCAATATTATAAGCTGTAGGCCAATCAATTATTAGGAGCTCCTGCCTGTATAGCCATTTACCTGAGTGTCACTGGGGAAAATTTGACCTCTCTGAAGATGTTTCTTCCTCCTTCACCTCCTCCCCATTGTTTGTTTTTCACTCTGTTAACATTAATGTTCTCTTTCATTCTGGATTTCTTTCTGTTCGGTTACTGAGAAATTCATCAAGATATATTATATTTCAATTAATCCAACAAGTTTAAATGGATGATTAAAAAATTATTGCCTAACACTTTATAACATTATTTTTAATAAAAAGAAGTGGGAAAATAAAAATCTAAGAAGAGAGAAAAACATAATACCAGATTCTATTAGCACATAAATATTTGAATGTGAGTAGCTTTTGAGCAACTTAAAACATATCTGTATAAAAAAATATCTGTTGTGAGCAATTCTGAAGCTTAGTTTTTGAATTTCACTTCCATTAACACATAATAGATTTCTCTCCCTTTCACACACACAAGATAATTTGTACCAGGGTGAATTGATAATAAATACAGCAAATTAATTATAGCAAAAACTTACTCTTCACTCCTTTTAAAGATGTCAATAAACAAAAACACTTAATTAGTGTAGCAGTTGCTAAGACTTTTCCTCCCCATGTTTACTCATAATTGTGTCAACTAATGGATTTTTACACTCAATTTAGAATTATAAAATGAAGATACTCATTATTTCTCTTTGCTTTTTTGCAAGGGGGCTGATTCATCTGAAGAGGTAAGACATATATTCATTTACTGGAAAACTTGGTAAGTGAGCATATATAAAATTTTAATCTATTCTCTATTTTAACAAAGATTTCATCGACATAAAAAACATCACTAGGGTAAATATTTTTTTGATAATGTGATATAGTACCAACATATTTTATATTATTGTCTCTGAGTATTTATTTTCTAAGGAATCAGCACATATCTCTGAAACATATTTATATGATGAATGGCTAAAATATATATTGATTTTATTTATTTTTGAGGTATTGGTAAAAGACCAAAAGTCTTGTGCACTAGTACTATTTAATTGGAAACTCATAATGCCATCCTGAAGAAACCAATTATTCTCTCAGAGCTTAAATATCTGTCTGGCAAACAATTGCCCTGACCTAAAGAATACTTGAAATTCTAATTCTATTAAGTATAATATGCACCTACTGGAGAAGAGAGGCTGGTAAGAGGTGGTAATATTCCACCTTCTGATTGTTTTGGATGGTAATGAACTCATTAGGTTAAATTAACTTGACCATGTTAAAAGATAAGAAATTTCATTTCTTTAACATTTTTAATGAAATAGATCCTTGATAGCTCATATTATTTTGACTTGTCTTCTCAATATGATAAGTTCACAAAAATTCTTACTAATATAGTAAATAGATGCATTTGAAATGACACCACGTAAGATTCAAGAGCAGGGATAGATGATATTTAGACTGAAAGAGGTTAATATAAAGAATATGGGAGTTCTAAGAAACAGCAAGATGACTAGAAGTCAAGAATGAGAAGTAGCAGTTCCATCTAACCTGGAACTCATAAATTACCTCCTTCCTGGGATATTCAAGGACAGGCAAAGTAAAAGGTTAGAGGTAATATTATAAAGAATATGTTAGCCTCTTGTGAATGGCTGGCTACAATCAGTGGTCCCCCATGTATTATAAAACAACAAAATGAGGGCGCCTGGGTGGCTCAGTCACTGAGAGTCTGACTTCGGCTCAGGTCATGATCCCAGGGTCCTGGGATCAAGCCCCATGTCAAGTCCCAGTTCAGCAGGAAGCCTGCTTCTCCCTCTCCCATTCCCCCTGCTTGTATTCCCTCTCTCAGTCTCTCTCTGTCAAATAAATAAATAAAATCTTTAAGGGAAAAAAAAACACAAAATGATCAACAACAGTAAAAATGTGCTGCATCATTTCTATCTTCTTTTAAACATTTTTCTTATAAAAAAGTGAAAACTTAACCAAAATTTTGAGAAAACAACCATGTACATGATATATGAGTTCCTACCAACTTTGACAACCTGATTTTTAATTCAAATTATTGTGAAATATTTGTACTGTCATTATCTCATTTCTCTGCTATTGTCTCCTTCCTTTTATTTGTATCCAGAGAGGTTATTCCGAAAATTTCTATTATCCGCAATATCAATATTGGGGATATTATAAGTAACTTTACAATGCTTCACAGTAACCCAGGACAGGATTACAGAGGTAAGCTGGGTCTAGTGACATTTTATAATCCAGAAGTATCAATGAGGACAGTCTGAATAAGAAAAAACAAAAGCAAAGCATCAAACCAAAAGCAGGCCAAGTTTCGGAAATGGAGCCTAGTGTAGCTCTCTTAAGCGGTAGTTATCTGTGTGTTTCCAAAAGAAAACTTCTGTTCTGGTATGGTTAAATGGCTGTAATTGGGGATGGGAAAAACCGTGTTTGTATCCTGGTCCTGACAACTACTATATTATGAGCTTAAATCATTCTTAATCTTTTATACCTTCATTTTGCCATGGGCAAACCAGCATTATAATGAAACTTAACCAATTTATAGAATTGGTGGGACTATTAAAAGATAAATTAGGTAAATGACTTTGATTAGAATTGTACATAAATATGACTCCAGGTGGCCCTGTCACTAAATCTGTGCCTAGATACTATATAAAACTTTTCCTTCTAAATCATAATCTTTAGAGTAGATGCGAAAACCCTGTCTGGGAAATTGCCAGAAATGTAGAGTCTGAAGACACACCCAGCACTATTAAATCAGGATCTGCACTTTAGGGGCACTTGGCTGGCCCAGTCAATTAAGCATCTGCCTTTGGCTCAGGTCATGATCCTGGGGTCCTGGGATGGAGCCCCGTATCTGGCTCACTGCTCATTGGAGAGCCTGCTTTTCCCTCTCCCTCTGCAGCTCACCCAGTTTGTTCTGTCTCTCTCCCTATGAAATAAATAAATTGAAAATATTTTAAAAAATCTGCATTTTCTAAGATCCCTATATGACTCATAACACAATAAAGTTTGAAGCATTGTCTTGGGGAATCTGATGAGCAATTAGAATAGGGACCACTGCTCTAATATAATACCAAGAAGAGGAAAGGAAATATTAGCAATTTACTTTTGACTGACAATTTTACCTAAAATAATATTATATATGTTTCAAATTCTAGAAAAGATTCAATATTTCACTATAATTTAAAGCAATATTGTTGGTGAAAAATAAGACTGTATTGCAATTCACAGTTGAAACAGATCCAAATGATTTCGATCATTTTTAAAGGCATATAGAGAATTCAATCACATTGAATTCCCTGTTGTCAATAGCAGAATGAAGAATCTGAACTCGTCTCCCTAAGCATTAGGTAATAGGGAATAATATTTAATCAAGGAAGAATATACCAAAAATATTGCTTGGGAGAGACTAACATTCAATAAATGAGTAGGCTGTAATTAAGCAGAGGGTCATGGCATTGAAATAGCTTGATGATAGAAAGAATCTGGGGAAATATGAGAAAGAGATCCTAAAAGAAAACAATCAATAGATTTAAAGATGGGTTGAGTGAAAGACTACAGTAGGGGAGGTGACAAAATGAAATGGATGCAAGTTGTCGGAACTGGATTAGGAATTCAGTGACGAGCCCTATGTCTCTCACAAAGAGACTGTGCTCTGCACTTGTTAATCAGTTTCTTGGTTTTTGTTTTTTCTTTTCAGGGAATTTTCCTTTGTGCATGTGTTTTGCTTTGTTTCAGTTAGGGATGTTAAAGACAATTTGGCTATGTTAAGTTTAAAAAAGAATAGCATTCAAATTGAAAATTCAAGTGAACTAAAATGCAGAACTAAACCATGGAACCTCAAGTGAGAAGTGACACAGGGAGAGAAAAAGAAGATAAAACTTCATCCTATCAATTTTTCAAAATTCATTCAACATATTTTTTAACTCTGTGAAGTGCGGCCCCGGGAGATGTAACTACCATCAGCCAGAGTCCCTGTACTCCACAGCTTACACAGATATAAAAAGAAGCCACCACCGGAGTATCATTTCATAAAGAAGTGATGGGAGTAGATGGGTTATTTAGGCTGATTATACCAGCAGGTTTATGGCAGCTGAAGTGACAGGGATCTAGACCATGAAGAAGGCCATTGAGAATCTACCAAAACAATTGGGGAGGGAAAATAAGAGCTTGAGGAAAAAAAGAAGTAATAGGGATCGTCAATTTCCTCTACTGTAGACTCTGTGTGAGTTCTGTAGAATAATTCTAGTCAAGCTTTTTCCTGTGAATGATTTTAACCATGGCACTGTTTTTGATAAAGAATCCTTTGTCATGTCAAATCAAAACAAGCCCAAACTTAGATAAGGAGAATCTTTCTTCTGAACAAAATGCATCGCATGGAGAGAACACTTAAGTCTCAGAAATCTGCAAAGTGTCTCAAAATCCAACAAAAAAGGCCTTTCCTTTACAGGCTAAAGAGAAGTCAGCAAAGATTAGCAGGAACGTTTGAGGGGAACTGGGTAAGCAGTGGAAAAGGACCAGTAGGATCTGACACAAAGTGCTCACTGTGGTTAGCGGATCCTCTGGATCAGTGTTTGATAAAGGGCACACTCCATCTTTAGTGCTTGCTCAGACTTGGGACAAGCAGAGCTCAGAGCCAATAGGAAGGAGAGAAGCCTGATGAGCATGTCATCTGGACCGCAATATCAAAAGGACACCTGTGAACACTTGGTCAGTCTCAGAGGAACGTAACTAGATACAACTCAAAACCAGGAAAGCAGAAGGGTATCAGCAATGATGATGTATAGTTCAAATTTAGTAAAAAGAATGTTTTCTCTTTCTCCACAGGCTTGGCGGAAAGTTCTATTTTCTCTCTTACTCATGATGATTCTTCCTATTCAGAAATCCTTTACCCATCTAGTCACATTTATTAGCCCCAATATAACACATTCACCCAACATACTTTTAAAATTGTGTTTTGAAAAGTAATTTTTTAAAATACAGTTTTATTTGCATTATGTTATATAGTATGTCACTATTTAAAAATGATTAGACCCATCAGTAATTTCTAGCTTTTCCAAAACAAAAAAGAAATCCCATCAAATAATGTTATAGGAACAAAACACACCAGAGATTAATGATCAATATTTTTAAAATAATAGTAATAATAGTCTTTGAACTATTTGAAATTTTCTTTTTTTCTCTGTTAATAGCACTATAAAAATTAAAAAAAAGCTTGTCATGCATAATAAATTGATTTATCAAGCATATACTCTCTAATTGTATTCATTTCCTGGAGTGGTCAATACAGATTATAAAAACTAATGGTTTAAAAAAAGAAATTTATGCTCTCATAATTCTGTAGGCAGAGCCTCATTCTTTCTGACAACTCTAGGTTATAATCTTTCTTCACCTCTTCTGAGTTTCTAGCATTTTTTGGTAATCCTGGAATTCCTTGGTTTGTAAATACAGTATTTCAATCTCTGCCTCTCTTGTCTCAAAGCAATCTTCTCCCTTTGTGTCTCTCTTCTTATGAAGACACCAGTCAAATGGATTAGGGGCCCACTCTAGCACGAACTCGTCATAACCAATTACATCTGCAGTGGCCCATATTTCCAGAGGTCACACTCTGAGGTTAGGACTTTAGTATATAAAGTGGGGAGAGATGCAATTGAACCCATTCAACCCAGCTGACATTTGATACCCAATACAATTTTTCTGCAACTGTTATAGGTCAATGGTCATAATATTCTTCCTATATCAACATTTCTAAAGAAAAGACATGCAGTGCTGTTTCATAATCTTCTGGGACATGATTATGGAAGGGACATGATTGTGACATACTTGTATGATTATTTAAGAGCCATGAAATTCATCTAAACAATCTCATTTTAACTTTGAAATATCTTATACTAGAAGATATTTTAATTCATGAAATTTGCATGAAATCACTAGAAGACTAGTCAAAACATTGTCTTTAATTTCAATCATACTCCTAAGGAAAAGGAATGCATTTTTAAGCAAGTAACCGGAAGGAAAATCTCACCTTACCATGGTTGTAAATATTGACAGTTAAGTTTACAAATTATGCTAAATTACAATCTTTATGAGATAGAATGTTTTATTAACCAAAATTTATGGAGACAGCGTCCTTCCTCCAGAGAAACAGAGTTAAAACTAAAGGCAAATTTCTAATTACTAGAGAGATGCACAAAAGAGAGAGAACCATTGTGGAACCAAAGACATTTGCAAGGCGCAAAAAGAGGGTGCTAAGGCTCAGAAGCTGAGGAAAGAAAGGGAGATAAAGAGGCGGAATGCTGAGCTGTGTGCATTGCGTGCTCCTCCTGAACTGCCTTATGGCCCTCTACCTTACATACTTTGGTATGTAAAAGACTTCTGCAATTTAACAAAACAAAATAGAACTCTTTTTTGAGCCCCTCCTCCAGTCTCAGTTTATTTTATGGTGGACTTGCTCAAATTAAAATAAAAACTAAGAATAGTCATTTTTTTTTCCTCTGCCTTTCACTCTTTAGATATAACTGATGTATCTCAGGTAGACTGTACCTGTAATACATATACTATATATATATATATATATATATATATATATATATATACATACACACACACATACACACACACACA